>NC_134410.1:82813678-83011178 GCF_038048845.1 Mixophyes fleayi
TGCTTAAGAATCCTGCAAGGTGGCAATTTGATGAAGTTGATTTGTTTTACCTGGAAAAAGTCCGTCTGTAGTAGGGCTATGGGATGGCTCTATTGGTATTGGCTTCCCGACATTTTTCCTCACACAACTAAGACAGAACATTGCTTTCCTACTAGCCTGAGAAGAAAAGTCTGGTGCATACCAGTATGCTCTTACCAGCGTGCACATACTTTCGTTACCCAGATGAGTCATACCATGTGCTGCCTCAGCTAGGCCCGGAAGAAACACTCTGGGAGCAACAGACCTACCTCGTCCATCTCTACAGAGTCCAGAGGACTCCTGACCACATCCCTTCACCTTCCAGAACGCTTTTTCCTGCAGCCAACACAAACTTTACATTTTACCTAATTCTTATGTGTTTACAATTTAGAAAAATAGAAGAAAAAAATCATTGATTTGTCGGTTGTCATATTTAAACCTGCTCCCCACTTCACACCCTGTTATTAAAGTGATGTGTTTAGGCTTTAAATTAAATAACAGATACTTCATTTGGTAACTGTGTCGTTGTCACAAGTCCTTCATGTAATGTGAGTGTGCTATTCATGTCCTGCTATTGTCATAAAAGTTCCTCTGTTGCCTCAACGTCGCCCCCTATCCTAGAAATGTACTCAAAACTAGTGTTTATCAACTGATTTACCATCTGCCAACTCACATGCCATTCTCGATCCCACAAGTTCAGCTACTTGGCTAAGTGAGGAGGGCAAAGGGGTCAATTTTCATAACACCTTCGTCATTTATAACAATATCCAGTACATGTCTGTTTGACTATGAAAAATATAAAACATGAACATTTTACATTTTCTAAAGGGTTGTCACTTATGTCAGGTCTTGTGGCAAAAGTCTTATTCAAATGTTCCACACAGAGATGCATTTCTGTATGTCTGCCTAATTCACATTCATCTAGTCCAGTGGTTCCAAAACTTTTGCAGTTCGCGGCACCCTTAGAGTCTCCAAATTTTTTCAAGGCACCCCTCCAAAATAATTACTGAGCAGTCCTATTTTAGAAGTAATTGGGGCAAAAATTGTAATAAGTATTTAGGTCACGACAGAAATACTTATTTAGTTGTATGCAAATATGCCTCTCTGCATCCAGACACTCTGCCCTGTCACACTGTCCCCCTTCTCTGCTCTCTGCCACACTGTCCCCCAGACTTTGCAGACCTCAACAGCACATATTGAATTATTTATATATGATTTAATCTCAACTTTTATCCATCCACCTTATGCTTGAACTAGTGCATTGTGCACCATACCATTTTCTCTCGGATTTTTAATTGTTTTGATATTGTATATCAATTGTCTGAATGCTACATCGTATGTAATGCTTTTAACTTGCTCATGTTGATACTACATGTTATTGTTCCAACGATAAATACAACCATTTCTTTGATTTACATAATCATCTCATTATTTAGGTCAAGCGCAGAATAATTTATGTTTATGTTTGATACCAGGTTGGATTTCCCTGTTATTCCGCTGCTCACCTATCTTTTCCCGTAGTGCGCTTCCTTCTCGTAATCGATCTAGTCTCATGCCTCCTTCCACCCTTTGTGCATCTAGAGTCACACTTTGTACGCCTTGCTCAGGAGACATATGTAGTTTAGGCAGAACTTGGGAGGGCAGATACTGCATGCAATCTATAAAACTTGAATTACATTTCCACAACAAAACTCCTGCTTAAATTCAGCAGCTTCTATAAGCATAAAAACACAACAGGAGAGTAATCAGTTAAACAAGCCAAGTCGGTACACTGTTCAGGTGACTGAGGTGCACTGGAGTAAGCAGGAGAGTAATCGGTTAAACAAGCCAAGTCGGTACACTGTTCAGATGACTGCGGTGCACTGGAGTAAGCAGGAGAGTAGTCGGTTAACCAAGCCAAGTCGGTACACGGTTCAGAGCGGAGATCTCGTGGAGGAGTAATGCAGGAAGCGAAGCAGAGACGCCAAAGCAGACAGCCACAGAGAGCTCCGGGAACACAAGGTCTGAGTCAGGAGGATAACCTGTTGATCTGACACAGGTATGATGTCAGATCTTCCCTTTATTTCAAATTCCCCGCCACAAGGTAACATTATGTTCCAACGGGGAATCACATGAACTCCTCATTGCAAACCAGGCTAGTGACAGGTGTTGAAAAGAATGCAGGTGAGCGCTCTTACCATCATCAACCAACAGCAGGAAAACAAACTCAAAACAACAGAAAAAAAAACCAAAACTCAGACTGAATCCATTCGTTGGCAGCAACTGTTTCTTATGCAAAATAATTCGCTAGCAACTGTTATCTTTAGTCTTTTGTATTGTTCTAACTCTATAACTTAAATGCCACCAGGGTCAATTAGCTAAAAGCATTTGTCTCTACACAATGGATATCTCTCAACTACTAATAGCAAATACATGTGAAACCTTATTTTTTTCTTTTTAGGATTTCTGAAACTAAGCCATTACAGGGACACAACAAATTTATTTTACTAATAATATAACATGATGCACTTCCTTTCCCTGGCTGTACTTTAGTAATTATCCACATAACGTGGAGAATGTCACTTTACATATTGAGCTTGCCAATGAATGGAATAGAAGCCTCTCACTCCAGACTGTTGGAAAAACTGGTCTCACTGGATTAAATTACCACCTTTTTTCTTGCCTGTGTGGCAATTACTGTACTTCTTTTGCATGTTTTTTTTCTAAATTCAGTCATTGTCCCTTCTATTGCAGGACTTTGACACAAACATAAACAAACACCCAAATTTTTTTTACTCATCTCCTCTGAACAGTTACACACAGAATATCAGTTACATTTGCTATTTTTATGTTTTTTATTTTAGTTTATTCTTTCCCCGCTTGCGCTCACTTCTCTTTGCTCAGGAACGCTACTTTCCGCTGCGCACGTGCTATCCTGCTACGTGCTCCCTTACTGTTGCCACTGTTTTAAACAGTAAGTTTAATTCTCAGTTTTCACAGTTTTATCTCTAACTGTACTCATTACCTCTTGCTTAACATTGGCAAAGAGTTTCACACATTCATCGATCATCCTGACCCACTGATCTCAGTATGCCATTGCATATTTACCTTTACTGTATGCCATTGCATACCTAACTTTACTCTTCTAAACACTGAAAGGTCCTAACGCAACCGGTACTTCAGTTATCTATCACCGTATTTCACGCTAAAATTTAAATGACCCTGCTAGGGCACCTTTGTCCTTAGTCTCGGTCATGTAAGTCACCTCGTGCTTTTGTTTTGGCGTTAATTTGGAAGCGGACTCCTTAGCGCCTCGCAGCACCAAAGCTCTCGCTAAAGATTTATCGGCTGCGGACATATTCTCCAACTCGCCGCGTCCACCACATAAAGGTACGAAATGTACACAACGAGGTCCCTACTACAGATACTGGGAGAACAAAAATATCAAGCTTGCAATATCCTGCCTTTCCAGAACACCTGTCGAGTACACCACCACTGGGAGCACTAAATATACATTAATACCAGCCTTTCCAGCGTACTTCCTCCCACAACTCCCAAGTCGCAATCACAGTTGCGTTTACAACACGTGCGGTCTGATCTCACCGCTTACAGATACTTAGTATCAATAAACTTTATGATTACTATTGGGATTGCGTCGAATTCCCCTTGTTTTCGTATCTCCATATACCACACATACTTACCTCTGTTATATTTATATCCTGTTTCTTTCATCAGTAACCTGGATCCTCAAACGGCACTTTCACAATCACACAATACACATACACATATGCCTTTGTTTTCTGTGCATAAAAATACTTTCCCAACTGGCGGTATTAACTTCTCAGAAGTTTTAACAATTAATTTCACTATAAAATACAACAGGACTATCTATCAATACAATCGTTTAAACATGTGGCAACACAGACACACTTATGCGTATGCTAGTCAAACAAACCATGTTTAAATCGCAAAATGACATGAAAAGGAAACAATTTTTTCTTTCTTGTCCCTAAGTCCTCACTAGCACAAAGCGGATATTCGATCTGGCAACACTGAATGATATAAAGGCATATAAGTATTTGAGTTCTTACCTGTATATGATGTGTCTCCCACACTTTGTTTGTAAAATGAAATCCGTAGGTTTAGCGAATCCATGAGCAGTGTAGTACTTTTTTAGCCCCCAAATTGTTATGTTCATTCTACCGCTACGAGTAAACATTTTCCAATACGATTATTGTGGTTCCAACTCACAAAGAGATTTAATTGCAAAATATAGCAGGATTTACAGCAAGCCATTATGTTACATAAAAGATATTATATTAAACAGGAAAGTATATAAAACTGAATATAATACGCATGCGCTTGATTTGGTCCCAGGTCCATTGTTCAGCTTCAGTCTGTAGTCAGGAGGATAGAGGATTTACAATGACCCAGGAGCTTGCTTATATGCAGTCTCAGTTAACAAAAAACACTGATGATGTCACTATGTACACAGATAACATTCAGAGAGGTCTTCATTGGTCCTGGGTTAATGATGTTCCAGTTGTCTGCTGGTCATAGGTCAGTCCATTTGATCTTCAACAAAGGGTGGGGGGCAACTTCTCCCAACTGTTGTCTACATGTCTTCCCGCCAAATAGCCAGTTCAAACTGACCCACAAAGTACTTTTGAGTGTTAATCTCATATTGCTTATAACTTGCGACTGCTAGATGCGATCGCTACTCTGTCGAAACTGGGTTAATGCTGGAGAAATAAGCTTTAAAATGAGACCAAAATCTTTACATTTTAGATGACCTGAACCATAAATACCCTAACTATAGTTTTATTTATGTATAAATAATCTTTAATACATTTTACTAATGATTAAATATGGATTAGAACCTTAATAAATGTGTATTATTTACAAGTGTAAGTGCGAGTGTAAATGTGTGTGTTATTAATCCGTGCGATTGCGTCATTACACGTAGCGTACTAATCACAAGCACGGTAAAACAATATTAATTAATTTAGTTTACTTTATCCAATTATTTGACCCCCACAATTATTAGCACAGTGTGCCAATTTATATAGTTGCAAATGTACTGGTTCTTAGAAATGTACTTGTTTTATTATAATATGTTATATTTCTGTGTAGGAATTGCATTCATTTCAGAGGTATATGTCTGATGCATTGAGCATTTGTTTCAGGAGTTTGTTGTGTAACTTAAGGCTAATTAAGTCTATTTGTCACACTCCGCTCCCCGGGTACCTCTACCTGAGCCTCTAAACCAGGGGTCAGGGAACTTTTTTACCTTTTACCCCCAAATATATTTAGATACGCCAATGTTACCCCCTTGATTTGAAAGGAAGGAAATCGTATATTATTAATTATTGGAATTCAGAATTTTATTGAATCTATTCAAAATTTCTTTGAAAGCTTCAACTTCAAAACTTCAGGTTTTAGAGAAATTATGTTGCTTCATTTTTGATACGAGAGCATCAATATTGGGGCATTTTGATGTCAGAGCAATTTGGATACAGTCTTCAGCGTCCAATCAATTTCTTTGCTTTGTATTTATGTTCGTTAGAGTGGAAAATCCTTGTTCACAAAGGTAGGTTATTGCAAAAGGCAGCAGCTTTTTGACTGCCTCCGCATGTGCAATTTTGAATGCCTTTGCAGCTGTTGACATCCAAAAATATGACAGATCTGCTTTGTTTTCAAATGCAATACCTGCTTCATTAGTGCATCGAAGCTCAAGAAGTGCCTCTGCCAACCCTTGAGGCTCTTCTGGTACATCAGCAATTTCACATTTAAAGGGGTCTACAATCCAACTGACAGCTTGTGAATCGGCAACATTACCCCCAGGAATTTCATTTTTACCCCATTTGGGGTAATTTACCCCTGTTCCCCGACCACTGCTCTAAACACTGACTGCCACTTTAACTTCTGTTCCTAGTGCAGACTATTAGTCACGGTCTGCACCTGTGATTACTACATCTGTGTACTGCTCAGTTCTGCCATTGGTTAGTCTCCCTTTATAAGGTCCCTCCTTTCATCCTTGCATTGCTTGTTCTTCAAGTCATATCTGTTTAATTCTGATGCCTCTGCTAACCTATTCCACAATCCGTGGTAAGCTGCTGTTCATCGCTGCTTTGTGTTCATCGCTGCTGTATTTTGGATTTCCTCGATCTCTGCATACCTTTTCCACTGCTCGTGGTAAATGCTATGATCCATACCTGTTGCCTACTCGCCCTGCATTGCTGATTACTGTTACCTGTTTCACAATCCGTGGTAAGCTGCTATTCATCACTTCTGTGTGTTCATCACTGCTGTATGTTGGACTTTATTGATCTCTGCATACCTTTTCCACTGCTCGTGGTAAACGCTATGATCCACACCTGTTATCTACTCGGCCTGCATTGCTGACTACTGCTAACCTGTTCCACAATCCGTGGTAAACTGCTATTCATTGCTGCTGTGTGTTCATCGCTGCTGTATGTTGGAATTCCTCGATCTCTGCATGCATGTTCCACTGCTTGTGGTAAACTCTATGATACACATCTGTTACTTACTCACCCTGCATTGCTGACTACTGCTACCAGTTCCACGATCCGTGGTAAGCTGCTATTCATCGCTGCTGTGTGTTCATCGCTGTTGTATGGCTGGACTTTATTGATCTCTGCCTACTTGTTCCACTGTCGGTGGTAAACGCTATGATCTACTCCTGTACCTATTTTGCCTGCACTACTGACTATTGTTATCTGGTTTCATAATCTGTGACAAGCTGTGTTTCATCGTTGCTGATTCCTGTGCCTCAATTCTATTACTAGTGGAGACTTTGATTATTGCATGTGCAGCCGGTATTAATGAATGTTGCTGACAGTTACTACTCTTGCATGTTTTTGTGATCATCATTTGCAAATTACTCAAGTCTTCATTGAACTCTTGTATTAATGTTTTATAATAAAATGGTAATCTTGATTACCACCATTTGATGTTCGAATTGGATCATTCTTCTGCTATGTAACTTGCTCTCTAGCTGTCACACTGGGAGCTTTCCTGGAGGGCCGCGGCCTGCAAGGTGGAAGCCGCAGAACCCCATATTCCCTTGCGGGAATCCCTGGTGAACACCTTCCATTCTCCGCGCCTACAGGGAAGTTTAGTCAATACCCATTGAGACAGCAGGATCTCACTCAATTATTTGTGAGCTAACCTGATACTATTCAATGTGAGTGACCAACACTTGATTACACAACAGGGAGTCGTTACCTGTATCTTGCCTGGAAAAATGGAAAGGAAACGTCTGAACTATGTGAGGATATCACAGTTTACTGTAAATTTTGTTAAGTGTAAATTGCATTTAAATCCCTGTTTTGGGAAACCTATTGCATCCTGATATTAAAAATAACTCAGACTGGGGGCGTGGCTTGGCGGCCATCGTGAGTGGCAGCAACTGGCGTGAGCTCCGTGCAGTCGGGTGTAATTTGGACCCTATAAAGTACCCACCTGCCCCTCTGACTGGCAAAAAGGTGTTCCAGAAACCCCCTGGACTACAGTGACACAGTTGGAGACCAGATCCGCAAGTGGTGTAGGCGCCATCAGGTCTTACAGACGCGCCCAGAGGCCCCGGATAGAGCCCCGCCTCACTGCGATCCACGTTGCGGTAAAAAAAACCCCTATTGGCAACGCTGGTCCTCTTGGAGGGCACCTCGGGGCTGATTTACTTTCATCTGCTCACCTGGCTCAGCGATAGTGGGTGACTCTGGGGCTGGTCCCCGCCTACCTGGCGCCTCACCGCTATCAACTGTACCCACCAGAGACCCGGACACTTACAGACTAGCACCTACCTTGTCCGCCGCCGCCACCACTTGCGGCCCTCATTCTGCGCCTCGCCCGCGGTCTCCAGTCTCATCGGAAGCCGTCCAGCCGCACTTCCGGTTACTGGCATTGGACTTCCGGTCGCCGCGGCTCTGCAGGCACCCTGGCTGTGGTGAGTCTGTGTCTTATCCACCTCAAGCCCAGTGGTGTCCCCATAAGAAATATATATTAAAAGGGATGCACATTACTCCCTGGTGGGGATCAGCGCTCTGAGCTTGTGCCTGTGAGAAGTGTCCAGTTTATGGAACGTGTGCTTGGTGATTCCCCTCAAATACAACATTCCAATGCATATTGTACAATACTAATGAAGCAGAGGGACCTGTGCAGTCAATAGACAAATCCAGGGGAACCCCTCAGTGTGTGATTTAGTGACACTGTAGTAACTGCTCCCCGCAGTCTACAGATACAAAAAAGGATCAAGGCATTAAGAGGTTAACATCAATAAAGCCGGTTCAACTCTGTTCCTTTAAGAAGAGTGTATATTTACAACCCTCTACTGTCTAACTCACAACCTGCAATTGAAAGCACTGTCATATGCCTGTGGTACAATACAGCTTCCCTGTTACTGAGCCTATACTGCCATCATGTGGCCAGACAGCGATAGCTCAGCTGAAGCGAGTCTAACACAACTGAGTGACTTTTAAATCACTCAAGCCTTCAACAACAACTTCTACTTTCCATATCAGAGCGGGCATCTGCTCTCTCGGCATGATCGTTTAAATTGCACTATCTGGCCCGGCCCACCCGGAGACACACTTGTTCTCACCTATAAATCCTGCCTGGTGTCCTGCTATTAATCATGTATAGAACCAGCTCCAGAGGGAAAAGGGGGATACAGATGGGAATCCTCCAACACATGACAAGACAGGATTCTCCCATGCATACCTACTCTCCCCCCCCCCCCCCCCGTCTCCTCAAGCCTCAGTGGCAAACCCGACTGATTCTGTGGATGCTTTAGCCACTATTCAGGCTATGATGGTTTCACTCCAAAACACCTTCACAACTGAGTTTCAAAAATTGTCGGCGGATCTCCGCGGCGAAATTGGGCAGTTCACTAAGCGTACTGCCTCTATTGAACAAAAAGTGGACTCCAACTCTAAAGTGCTGCAGGAAACAACGCAAGATATTGACTATCTGAATAGGGAGCTGTTGTTCTATAAAGAGAAATCAGAAGATCTCGAAAACAGAGAACGCCGGAATAACCTTCGTATTCGTAATATCCCGGAATTGGTGGACCACCAGCAGTTGGAACCCTATCTGGTTCGTTTATTCTAAAAATTGGTCCCTGAGCTCTCAGAACAAACCATATGCATTGAACGAGCACACAGGGCCCTGCGCCCTAAGCCTAAAGACACAGAACCGCCCAGGGATGTGGTCCTTAAGTTCCTATCCTTTAAAACCAAAGAGAGCATAACCAGAGCAAGCAGGAATTCTCCTTACGTTCTATTTGAAGATGCCAGTCAGGTATTCACTGGAGCCCCTAGTGGTGGGGACAGACTGGGCCGCAGACTGACAGAGGGTCGTGAAGTGCGTACCGGCTGGGGAGAACCCTGGAAAGCGGAGTGAAGTCCAGGCAAGGGTCGAGGGCCGGCAGCAGACAGGGAATCCAATAAACAAGCCGAGGTCAAGGGTCACGAGCAAACAGGAAGGTCGGTAAACACGCCAGAGGTCGGGGTCACAAGAAACACAGGCAGGGTCCAAATCCAGGCAAGGGGTCATACACGGGCAATGCAATAGAATATCCAAAGGACAGGAGCAAGGAGCAGAGCAGGTCAGCAGACTTGTAACAGAAGCTATAACCGGCAGTGAGGCTGCATACCTCACTGCCTTAAATAGTACCAAGAGCCAATCAGGACAGAGGAGGACAGGGCTGACAATCAGGCTCAGGAGGCTGCTAATTAATTACTAGCAAGAACTAGCATAGGTAATAACACAAACCAGGAAGCATGTATAGAAATATAAAATAACCAGTTTAAATAATATAAGAGCTCCCCCTGGAGTTGGCGGATGTCCCTACACCCTCCTACATCTATGCCACAAGGATAAAATCAGAGCACAGAAACTAAAGCACGTGGCCGGCTGCTAGTTCACACCAGGAGGCAGCGTACCGCCGCGGCTCGTGAGAGTCACAAGAACTTTACGAGAGCATGGATATAAATATAAATGGGGCTTTCCCATTCCGCTTAATTGTAGAAGCAAGTGGTCGCCAAATCACCATAAGGAATCCGATCGAAGGCAAGGACTTGCTACGTAAACTCGACTTGGGCCGTCCGGTTCCGGATCCGATTTCCAGTCAGTGACAGAAGATCTTCATTTCCTTTGATAACAGGGGACCATTCTAACCGTCATCCTTTTGGAACGGAGCCTGGGCTCCTATGGTTTCCTGGCAAAGGTGACGGCTCCATAAACTGAAATCTGTCATCCTGGGCAGGTACCACTGGTCTTGATACTTCCAAACGGAAGGAACTATGTGTAGCTGATTAGTAAAATCTGAACTACAAAATTTATATTGGATAGTTTGTTATATAAATATGACATATATAATGTGCTGCTCATATATTCACGTGTTATTCTTACTATTGCACGTTTAAATGTGTTCATGTTCTGTTTACATTTTGTTTCTCAAATGGTTATTTAGGATAACTTTTCTGCAGTTGAGGGACGGCCATGTCTCTTGGGCTCCCCTGCTGTCCCATACAACGTGAGTGATGGGACCTAGTTGGCACTACGGTTTGGTTTACGGTCGGTACTCATGGACTCACTTGGATTGCTCGAGGGACATGGCCGCCTCCTGGTGCCGGAGTTCGGATGGAGACTTAAGGTCCCCTGGAATTTTGTTTTTGCATTTAAGTCTTGAAAAATGCTTAAAATGTTCCTACATTTACGTTATTGCTTTATCGTAACTCTTTATAAGGATTTATACTTCTGTTTGTAATATGTGTTTCTGGGTGGGTTGGGCTAGGTTTCTCAGCCCGGCCTCATAGCCCATATATACTGGGTCATTGGAGTGTGTGGACAGTTTAGTCCTCATAATCTCCCTGTTCACAATACCCTAACTTTAGAAACTTGAAACCCAACTCCTGAGCCCATTCGACCCGTCCTACTTGAAGCGGTTCGGATTCCCACTTTTCCGTGGGCTCAACCTCAGTGGTCATTTCTTCCCCCACACTTTGCTGGGCAAGGTGGTCGACCACTAGCTACCCTTATCCCTTCACCAATACTCCACTTCCACACTTCCCCTTCCCCTTTCATTCTTTTCTCTTCTTTCTCTTCTTTTTTTTGCTACCTAAGTTTTACTTGTTTTTTTTTATTCATTTGGTACGCCCCTTGGTACTTTTGTAGAGCATCATGTCCTTGACTTTTGCTTCCATTAATGTTAAGGGGCTTAACACACCACAAAAGAGATCACTACTACATAGAACTGTAAAAGATTTGAAAGCTGATATTGTATTTTTACAGGAGACTCATCTTAAACAGGGCGACCATCCCTCCTTGTCCTCCCGTAGATTTCCCACCGTGGAGTATGCCTCCCTACCAGTCAAGAGATGTGGAGTTGCCGTCATGATTAGGAACTCCGTGCCCTTTCAGCTTACAGCGTCTAGTCTAGACCGTGAAGGTCACTTCATCATATTGGTGGGTCAGGTAGGACATCAAACTATTACTGTGGCAAACTTGTAAGCCCCTAATACAGGGCAATCTAGCTTTTTTAACAAATTTTTCCTTGAGCTAAGTAAAATACAGAGAGGTCTTCTCCTGATAGGTGGGGACTTTAATACTATACTGTCAGAGGATCTGGGTAGGTCAGGAATGCGTCATGTCCCCCCACCTACTACCCAAACGAAAGCGCTGATCAAACACATGGCTGGGGCTGGTCTGTTCGACTCTTGGAGAGCCCATAACCCCTCCTCTCGTGACTATACTTTTTACTCACATCCACACAATTCTTACTCCAGAATTGATATGATCATGGGCTGTAGTAAAGTTATACAACTTCTCACTTGTACTGACATACTCACCAACCCGTGGTCGGATCACTCAGTAATCACGGCTTCGTTTGATCTGTTGGATAAATCTAAAAGTAACTCATCCTGGAGATTAAACGAATCTTTGCTCTAACTGCCCGTGTTTTAAGAGCAGATAGAGTCTCACCTCCAAGAATACTTTGATCTTAATCTAACGCCTGACACTCCTCTTTCCACAATTTGGGAGGCGCATAAATCAGTTATTAGAGGGGCCATTATTTAGTTTGCCTCCTTTCGTAAAAAACAACAAACCTTGAAACTGAACTCGTTACTGCTCAGTTGCAACAACTCGAGGGTATTCACAAAACAAAATCACTCAAAACTAGTTTATAAGAAAATCCTCTCCATTAGAGGTGAAATCCAATCTTTGTTAGCGGAAAAGACAGAGAGAGCCCTCCGCTGACTCAATCAAAAATTCTATGAGAAAAGTAACAAGTCTGACACTATGCTAGCAAACAAATTGAAGGCAAAGCGAGCAGCTCAGGCAATAATGGCAGTAAGAGACAAGAAGGAAATGTTGAGTTATCCGAAAGTTATCAACGACTCTTTTTATAGTTACTACAAATCTCTATATAATCTGAATAAAGAGGGCGCCCCGGTACCCCCCTCACCGTCTATTATCCAACAATTCCTAAAGACATGTAACCTTCCAAAGCTAGACAAGAACATAGCTTCCAAATTGAATGAGGACATCAGTGAGGAGGAGCTTAAGGCAGCTCTTAAATCCCAAAAGACTTCCAAGGCTCCTGGTCCTGATGGATTCACCACCTCTTACTATAAAACTTTTAAGAATATTTTGTCTCCGCACCTACTTACTATTTTCAACTAAATCCTGCGGGGGGAGCAATTTCACAGAGATACCACACGGTCCAATATTATAGTAATACCCAAACCTTATAAGGATCCCACAGTTTGCGCTAATTATCGGCCCATTTCGTTGCTAAACACAGATATTATGCTATTTGCAAAATTCTGGCGAATAGGTTGAACAATCATCTGTCACACCTTATAGACTCGGATCAAGTTGGATTTGTCCCAAACAGACAAGCTCTGGACTAGGAGAACCATAGACTTGATTTCTTATATAAACCAAACCAAACTTCCTTCTGTGGTTCTGGCGTTAGACGCAGAGAAAGCCTTTGATAGGCTCTCCTGGCCATTTATGTTTCAAACCCTCCAATCCATTGGATTCTTAGGCAATTTTCTTCAAGGTATTCAAGCCTTATATCATAGCCCATCCTCCTCGGTGTTGACAAATGGTTTGAGCTCTTCCATGTTTGGCATTAAGAATGGGACGAGACAAGAGTGCCCTCTCTCCCCTCTTATTTATGCATTATGTATCGAACCACTTGCTGCTCGGATTCGACTGAACCCAGATGTGAGGGGAATCCAGGTCAAGAGTAGACAATATAAGATATCGCTGTTCGCAGATGATGTTCTTCTCACATTATCATCACCTCAAACCTCTCTTCCTAATTTATTTGCGGAACTGCAAAATTTCGGTTTTCTTTCCGGCTATAAAGTGAATAACTCCAAATCAGAAGCGCTTGCGCTACATCTTTCACCTCACATAAAGAAAGTCTTAGAGCTTAATTTTGAGTTTCAATGACGTCCCCGAGCAATCCGATATCTGGGAGTCTATATAACAAGCTCCTATGAAACTTTGTTTCAGGCTAATTACCCCCCTTTGCTGTCCACAATAAAACAAGACTTATTGACCTGGGGTTCTCTTTACATTTCGTGGTTCGGAAGGATCAATGCCATCAAAATGAATGTCTTACCCAGACTTTTATACTTATTTCAGACCCTCCCAGTTAAAGTCCCTGACTCTTTCTTGAGCTCTATTCAAACTATATGCGGTGGATTTGTATGGCAAGGCAAGAGACCCAGACATAGTAAACTTTGTCTAGCTAAATCTAAATATAATGGAGGTCTGGGCCTCCCCTTGTTTGACAATTATTACCAAGCTACACAACTGACTCACCTCATTTCTTGGCTCTCGCCATTAGGACTCAAGAAGTGGGTGGATATTGAAGAATTGTTGTCTCCAGATATAGGAGTGCGCTTTTTACCCTGGATCCCTGGAAGTGTCAGACCAGCCTCAGCCCTTGTTACGCCCTCCATCCGTTTTACGCTGGAGGTATGGGACAAATTCAACAAAAAATATACACTGGCCCCCTACCCCTCACCTCTCACCCAGCTGTGGAGACACCCTCGTTTACCGCAGGGGTGCATCAATGATTTTGCTTACCCTTTGAGGAAAGTGGGGTTAGACCGATTCTTTCATCTGGTGGGGGAGCATGCTCCACGCTCTTTCACAGACCTGAGCGAGAGACATGCACTTCCAAGCAACCTCTATTTTCACTACGTGCAAATTAAAAGCTTTATACAAGCCCAGACTCTGTCACACGCCGGTCCCATAGCTAGGTACTGGCGTTGTGACTTGCCCTTTAAGATCTATGTTGGTGCTTGCTTTCGCTTCAGAGTCTCTACCAGTCCATAGGTGTTTCTCGTTATATTGATTGGGACCTCCTTCTGAAGCCTATTGGTCCTAGAGGACTATTTCAAGTTCCCGTAATCATGGACTCATTGTCTGATCTTCATGTTACTCACACTGCCGTGGGTTCTGGCTGCATATCGGACCTTTTGCCTATCTGCTGGATACTATCGGTGGCCGAAGTTACCTGTCATCATTGCTCTCCATCGGCTCCGCTGTATGACAGTTTGGGGTTCATCTACAAGCTGAAGTTACGTGGTGATTATTCATCTGCACACAGAACTATTCGTGAGTTGTCTGCTACACCTGTGCTCATGTTGATTGGCTCCAGTTCTATTCTACTCGGCTGTCTATGTTGCGGTATGCTATTTTGAAATACAATCAAGTTCTCTTGTCATCTGTGGTTCTATGTCTGGCACAGCTATTATTATTCTGCTGATTATTATTTGCTGCATTGTTAATATGAATATACTGCTAAGCCGGGAGCCACTACTTCAATACAAGTTGGGTGCATTACCAGCTGTCGTCTAATTGTGATGAACTCTTGCTTACCTGTTAACCGGATCTCCTGTGACCTGTAGTTCTACGCTCAGTTTGGGTTTCGTTATCACGCTGTACTTCTACGCAACACCTTCCTGCTTACTCAAGTTCCTGGATGGCATAGAACGTTCTTTGTTCCGCTATATGAACTATTGTGATACCTATAACCACCTGCTAAAGTGAAATAATATTATACGTTTGGATCAGCCAAGTCTACATACTATTCTCATCGTACTTTTAGCTGTGTCAGTGGTTCACCTTCATCTGCTGTGTGTTTCGTGTAGGATCCAAGTGTTCTATTACCATCTAGCGTTGAACTGTTATATTGTCTATTTCATATGCTGTTGCCATTGGTTACCAACTTAAGTGCATCTGTGATTACGATTGTATTTTATTATAACTGCTGTTGTATCTTCTATCAATACATCAAGTTGCAACACACTACCATCGTTTGTGTTATTGTTTCTTGTGATGCTCTCAAGTTAAGAACTTCAATTCCACTGTGTCCTGTCTCCACCACCCTCTACTATCACCACCTAAGTAGAGGCTGGGGATCCATAATTATCCTTAGCTGTGACACTCATTCATCTAGGTTGCGGTTGCCAACACCCTTCCAGAGGCACTGTATTTATAGTCCGGGTCGTCGAGGCTATATATCGATCCTATATAGTTCTCTCGTGTCCTCCTCATCTCTTCCTAAGGAACCGTTTGAGCAGGCTTGGGAACAAGATCTTGGGGTGACCCTAGACGAGGAGAGATGGTCGCTCATTCGTGAAAGAATTTCGAGGTCTTTTATTAATACCGCTATCCGTGAAGACTCATACAAGGTCTACACCAGATGGTATATGATCCCTGAGAGACTCCATTTTATCTTTCCCCAAACTTCAGATCTTTGTTGGCGTGATTGTGGGGTGGTGGGCTCTTTCCTTCATATTTGGTGGGAGTGCCCTCTGGTGGCCAAATTCTTGGACGAGGTAATATCACTGGTTCGACAGGTTACCTCAATCAATGTGCCTAAGAATCCACTCTCGGTGCTTCTATACCAACCTATTAAGGGCATTACTAAGGCATCAGATAAACTTGTCCGACACATCTATAACGCAGCTAAGTTACAAATAGCTAGTGAATGGAAGAAGGCATCACAACCTTCTAGAGAGGGTGTTATGAAAAGAACTTGGCACACAGCATCCATGGAATATGTGACTAGTATCCTCCATGACACAGTTCCCACGTTCCACAAAGTGTGGGATCCTTGGTATAGCTTTAACAACAGTTCTATGCCAGGCCTCTCATAAGCCTTAGATGCTCTCCCCTCCTCTTCTTTTTTTCAATCTCTATGACTTTATTTTTTCTATTCTCTTTGTGTTCCCTTTGTTCACCTCTCCCCCTCTTTTTTTATTATCATACTGATGTGTCGATCTCTCAGATAAAGATACACACCCAACTTGGACTGTCCCTTCCCCTTCCCCCCTCCCTCCTCCCTCCTTCCCCCTGTACCCCCAACAAAAATAAAAACCTCTGGCAGTTTGTTCTATTCGCTGGATAGGTACAATGGTACAAGATGCACCTTTGAAATGGGGAAAAACTTTCTATTTCAGTATACACTGTGGAGTTCTTTAATTCCCTTCTGGAATGTACTCGGATGTTAAAAATATATTTATATGTTCTTTGTTGTGCTGATGCGGTTTGCATTTTGTTCTTATCTGAAACTTTTACATTTTGTAATCCTGGTACTTGGTTACTAGATATGACATGTACTGCTGTGCTTTTTGTACATCTGTTGTTATAAATAAAACGTTTTTTAAAAAAATAACTCAGACTTCTTGGGGTCAGCAAAGACTTCAGGTGGCTGGCTTACCCCATGCTAGGCTGTGCCCAAAACTGTATAAAACAGCATTGATTTGTACTGAAATGTATCAATATTGTTCCATCTGACTTTCTGATCACTGGTACCTTCAACCAGTGTGAACTGTCCTTGTCAGGACACTTGAGCCAAATAAACATCACTTGCTTCAAGACCTGCTTGACAACTTCTTCTTTTGCTGTAATTTCCTGTGACCTACAGATTAGACCCAACTCTAATCTGCTTCCATCTGTTCTGAGGTTTGGAACCAGATTTCCGGTACCACCGCTCTGCCTGCTACCCAGCAGCTCTGGCCAGTGTGATAGGCCAGGGGGGGGTCATCCACAGCAACCCTAATGTATAGAAAGAGGTCAGGGGTACCAGCCCAGGTGCACCACCAAGGGGGTACACCAGCAGCAACAGTTACACAGAAGGAACACGGTTCTGGATGTCGTGAAGGAGTATAGAGGTGAAAGCAGCTTAAGCCCCTCCTACTAAGGTTAGAGGGCACATTTGGGATAAAAAAAGGAAACAGTGGTAAAGTAAGCCCAGACGGTTTCCAGCAACAACAGACAGGTTGGAATAGGTGGTCCATCCTGTCAAACAGAGTAACTAAGATCCTTTACCAAAATAGACAATTTTTTGCATTTCAAAATGCTACAGAATCTGCAAGGTATCCACCATTACCCCCTCAACCACCACTAGATAGTGCTGAATGCAAGGAGAGGGGTCTCAGAGGATGTTTTAAATGTGACCTACCTGTGTCCATAGCAAGAAAGTGCCCTGGCCCACCAAAGAAGTTTTGAAAAAACACTCTTATGTAACTTGGTGTCAACTGCCAGTTGGCCTAGTGTACGCAGCACCATATTTTGCGGCATCACTAAATCAAAAACTGCATACTTCCTACTGAATAATGGATCACTAGTGTCCATTGTGTTTGAGAAATGGTTTTGTGAGAATCTGTCTTACATGGCAGTTCACCTATTGTCGAAACTGATCATATGAGGCCTCAATGAACAAAGTTATCCATATCTGGAATACATCACCTTATCATTGATGTTCCCAGAAAAGATCACTGGAGTAGAAAAGGAATTGGAAGTCATTGGCTTCGTATGCCCTGATCCAGAAGATGAAACGCTGGCAGTATATTTTATTATTGGGAGAAATACACACTTGTTCCATATACTCACCTAGTAGTGCCGGGAAGTTTGGGGAGCTGATTACTGTTAAACCAAAAAGATTCAACCACTATGTTTTGTTGCATATAGGAAGAAGGAAGAAGATGATGCTAATAAGAAGGCTCAGCTAAGCAGTTACATTTTAATTCCTGCTTTGAAGGTATAGAAACAAGCGTAACAAATTTGGAACTTGGGGAGATACTGCAACGTGCTACCTCCTTTTCCCTTGGAGATTGGGACTTGGGTCTGGTCAAGGGAGTGGAACAGAAAATCTGGTTGAAGCATGAGAGACCCTTTAGTGTGAGGTCCACGAGGTCTGTCCCTGCTGACATTTTTATGATGTGAGAGTGCACTTGAAAGAAATGCCAATGACTGATGTGATTAAAACATTTTACACTTCTCCCATTGTCGTAGCAAAGAAGAAAAATGTCGACATTCAGATGTGCATGGATTATAGAACAGTCAACAAATGCACGGTGCCAGATCAGTACACTGTGCCAAGGATCGATGAAGCTCTGCAAGGAAACTGTTGGTTTTGAATATTTGACCTGTGTAGTGGGTATTACTAGATACCAATGAGGCCAGCTTATGAAGAAAAGATGGCTTTTATATGACCGGAGGGTTTCTTTTAGTTCAAAAGCGGGTGTCTAACAATATTTCAATGTTGTATGGATGCAGTCGTAGGGGACATGAACCTCCGGAAGGTCATAGTTTATCTGGATGATCGTGTTTGGTAGGACTCTGGAAGAACATGATGAGCTAAAGTGCTAGATTGGCTGATCCAGAAGTGGCTGAAATTGTCTCTAGAGAAGTGCAAGTTATGCTAAAAGAAAATGAAGACTATTGGCCGTATTGTGAGCCTTTAGGGGATATCTATAGACCCTGACTAAGTGGAAGTTGTAGCAGAATGTCCTCAACCCACCAAATTGAAGCAATCAAACTGGTTTTTAGGGTTCTGTGGATACTCCATAAGGTTTGTGCTAAACTATTGCAGGCTTGCGCTGAAGACAGAACTGACTTGTGGGTACTTACCCTCTAAAGGGATCTGTCACAAACAATTACTACCATAATAGCGAGCTGTTCGAAAAATGTTTCAAAGAGGCATGTGCAGTGGCCTTTCCAGAGTTGAAGAAGAGTTTGACACAGGCGCCATTCCTAGCCTATGCCAACTCATAGCTGCCCTGCATCCTACAGTTGATGCTTCATTTGATGGAGTTGGGGGAGTGTTTTACCAAGGGCATGGAGGAAAGCAAAAACCAATCTACTACATTAGTCAAGGCCCATTGCCAAGTGAGAGGAACTACCCTGTGCACCAGCTGAAGTTCTTGGCACTGATGTGGGCTGTGGTAGATAGATTTCTTGATTATCTTTTTGGAGCACCTTTTGAAGTCCACACAGATAAAATTGTGTTGACCTATATCCAGAACACAGCGAACTGGATGCTATTGGACACAGCTGGTTGACTGCTTGGCAATCTACAACTTTAAGCACTGACCAATAAAAAGAAAATGTGGATGCAGATGCCCTGTCTAGACTGGTTAGAAAATAGACAGGCTCCCCTGAGGAGGAGCGGATTTTTGTTCCTGTCCCAGAAGTAAGTGACATGAGCCATGAGGGAAGTGAGGAATGAGTTGCAGCATTAGGAAGAGTGAGAGAAGAAGCTTTACTGAAGCACTATTGCTGGCTGAGAGCTTAGCAACTTGTAAAGGTTCAATAGAATTCAAGTGAGAGAAAATCTTGGGGGTATATTTACTAAACTGCGGCTTTGGAAAAGTGGAGATGTTGGCTATAGCAACCTATCAGATTCTAGTTACCATTTACTTAGTACATTCTACAAAATGACAGCTAGAATCTTATTGGTTGCTATAGGCAACATCTCCACTTATTCAAACCCACAGTTTAGTAAATATACTCCTTGGGCTCTTAAGACCAAATAAGCGTTGTGTTGCTGCACAGGCAGAAAAAAATTCTGGTAGTCAGAGGAGGACTACTGTACAGGGATGGCTGGGTGCGAAAACAACTAGAAGCATCACCATACTGTTTTGAAGGCGCTGCACGACCATCATCGGCATTTGAGCATTGAGAAATCTACTGGGCTCAATGCTGAATAGCTTTACTGGCCCAGAATGGAATCCAAGATAGAGAACTACTGCAGAATTTGTGGCACATGTGTGTGGAGAAACCCTTTGCCCAAACAGACTGCACAATTTAAGAACTTTTCGAATAATGGGCCACTGGAGTTAGTGTGCAACAACTTCCAGTCAGTGGAACCCGACTAGGGGAATATGAGTAACATCTTAGTAGTGTCTGACCACTTTATTCCATACAATCAGGCATACCTAATGAAAGATCAATGGGTTGTGACTGTGAGAAAGGGTTTTTGTGCACTATGGACTGCCTGCACGTATACACTCAGACCAAGGGAGAGTTATCGAGAGTTGACTCATCAAGGAACTTTGTGAGATATGTTGGATAAAGAATTCCTGGGCAACACCATTCCAACAACAGGCGCAACCTCAGCTAGAACAATTTAGTCGGACCTACTCATTATGATGGCCACTTTGAGCACTAGCAGTAAGGGACATTTGAGAAGACACATATGCAAACCTAGAATTGCACCAGGAAGAAATTCATTGGGTCGGCTACCTACTCACCAGTATGTAGATAAATTGCAATGGGAATTGAGAGAGGCCTACTAGTTGGCTCAAGAAGCATCCAACAAATCTGGATTTAGGAATAAGTAGAGATATAATGCCATAGTAAAAGTGAACATGCTTTCTCAGGGAGACAGAGTCCTGATATCCCAGGGATGTAAAAAAGATGGAGAATTGAACCACATGAGGTGGTAGGAAAGTCACCAGAAGCACCCATGTATAAAAGGACTGTCTGGTACTTTAAAGACATTTCAGCAGCAGCAGAGAGAGTGTGGTTTTAATATGAATATGAAGAGAACAGGCCACAAGTACTTGATTGGAAGAGACCTGGAAGGCTGCAACAATCGCAAACTCAAAACAGTGTCTTGTGACGACAATAAGATAAGGACAGTGGAGGTAATGGGTCTATGATACACCTGAAATTTCAACAGAAGTTCCTGAAGTGAGTGCAAAGAAGAGGAAGCTCACTAGGTCTAGTGACGGGGTGCCAGTGGAGATTAGAGAGAAACAGAGACTAGGAAGTGAAGTCTTCAGCCACATACCAGAGAGGGGAGAAGACCTACACTAAATCTGTTGCAATGGAAATTGATGAAGGAGAGCAACCTTGAGAGAGTATGAAGGGTTGTCAGGGAGAAAGTAAGGGGACCTACCAGCCAGACCCATTGGAGCAGCTATGGCCATGATACACTACATATGATAGGTTATGGACAGCATCTGAAACCCCCATATATATACACCCAAGTTGGATCTACTATTGGCCCTATTTTGGCTTAGTGGCAACTTGTCAAGGACCTGTATGTGTATGAATGGAAGTGTGGATGGTCAGAATGTCCTCACCCATGATTGTTTTCTAATTGTGGAACTCACCATTAACCTTGTCAGATTGCCACATGTCCCACGGGGGAGAGTGTATAGCCCCAATATTGCTTTATGAGTGCACATGCTCTATGAGGCATCTGAAAACTACAGATCCCGGAAGCCAACAAGATCAGATGAGGACTATAGGGGGGGACTATGAGCCCAGCTTACAGGGAGCACAGAGGCAGGAAAACCAGTGAGGGAGGAGGTGGCAGTGAGTGAGAGAGTCACACAGATGGCTGCTGTACACATCTGTGAGAGAAGGATCTGAAGAGAGCTTGTTGGTGGGGAGGGGGTTCCCCAAATCACTCCCTGGTATTTGTGATCCTGGACATCCCATACAGCCAACAATCAAGACTTGGGTGGAGGCACTGCCATGAATGAGGAGGTGAGAAACGCACTATTTTACACAAGCACACCATTTCCCTCAGAGCAGGAAAGGGAGGGCTATAACTATAACTATAACAACTCACTTAGATCAAGAGCAAGAGCTTCATTCTCATTTTATCTCTTGTCAATGTCATACTTACTCCACAGCGTTTAAATAGTAAATATCTGGAGCATCTTAAAGCCTTAGGTCACTGGCTGCAGATTTAACTGTCTTTTTTATACTCTATCTGCTTTGTGCCTCTATTTTGGTCTGCACCACAGCATTTAGTGTTACAAGGCAAAATGTTGACTCTAGCAATAAGGGAAAAGCTTTGTATGCTTTTGCAGACCTTTTTTTAACAGGGATGCAATCATCATCATCATTTATTTATATAGCGCCACTTATTCCGCACCGCTGTACAGAGAACTCATTCACATCAGTACCTGCCCCATTGGAGCTTACAGTCTTAATTCCTCAACACACACACACACACACACACACAGAGACTTAGGTCAATTTGTTAGCAGCCAATTAACCTACCAGTATGGTTTTGGAGTGTGGGAGGAAACTGGAGCACCTGGAGAAAACTCATGCAAACACGGGGAGAACATACAAACTCCACACAGATAAGGCCATAGTTGGGAATTGAACTCATGACCTCAGTGCTGTGAGACAGAAGTGCTAACCGGTTAGCCACTGAGCAGCCGCGAAGGAGAAACTGGGGAAACTATCCTAAACATGTAGGTGAATTTGCTCATTTATATAAAAAAAAATACCAAA
The DNA here is from genome assembly GCF_038048845.1 of Mixophyes fleayi. NCBI lineage: Eukaryota > Metazoa > Chordata > Amphibia > Anura > Limnodynastidae > Mixophyes > Mixophyes fleayi. Next base: position 82,836,275 of record NC_134410.1, read on the forward strand.
CTCATTGAAGTGGTAGATGTTTTGCAAGTTATCAAGTTAATTTACCACTATTTTAAAGACCATTAATCTCTAATCTTTGTTTCTTCAACTTTTATTGAATTACCTCCAGTTAAAACTGGATCTAATAGAAGTAATAGAATAATAAAAAAATACAAGTTCTTTCATAGATTGAATTTACACGGATCTAATAGTTCACATATGTCAATTGTGTTGCCTTCTGCTAGGAGATGCCCTAGTGATGTTCTGCAATGTTAAAATGTTGCATGCTAAAATGGCACTCCTTGGCTGTCAAAGACTAACGGGGCTGCACTGTCATTTTATACCCCCATAAATACTGCTGCCATAGGTATAATATAGGTAGTCCATAACTGGTTAAACTTTGATTTTGAAATACAGTTAGGAAAGTAATTATATAAATTCCAAAACAATGAAATTGTATAGGAGTGCTCTTTTAAGACAGAATATTTTTTTCATTAATGAACTAAGCAAACCATATTCAATACACCACACCACACAACACCCTCTTTCCATTTTGTCTCAAGTTCTTTGGATTGCTAACATTTTTAGGTAAGCTGCATATTTAGTGAATATTTGTCTCCAAGTAAGTTTAGATATGGGGACAATTTTAAGAGCAGAATCTAGAACTGCCACCTATACAAATATATATACAAATATATCTTACGTAGCCAAGGAAGTTGTTTTTGGTGCCAGTTGCACATTACAAATCTCATCAATAGCCAGATATATTGCTCTACATCAGTGGTAAAATCAACAGGCAAGCTCTAATTTATGCATAATAAATATAAATCATAGTACTATTTTTTAGGCCATGTCTCTTTTATTATGCCATGCCTCCTTTTACCACATCCACCATACGAATATGCATGTTATACAATGCATGATCACCTGAAAATTATGCATCCCTGTTTTTCACTGTTCTGCAGAACCCCCCTTTTGCATCTCCTTCTGTGCTATTGTGGTTCAGAAAGATCAATCTGCCCTGTAAATGTGCTCTTTCCACTTTTTAATCTCACTCAAATATCTTATCCCGCAAATCTAAATCTTTTTTTGGCATGTGGGTGTTTACCAGTTTTCAGCAATTAAATTTTAGCTTTTTTTTTATCAGAAGATGTACAATCTTGTACCACACAGTCAATGCCATCTTGGCCCATTAATCGATGTGCTGTGACAGGTTGTTCAGGTTTTATGTATACAGTACTGTGTATACAAAAAGAACCAACAAGCTTCAATTCTGTCAGATGAATAAGCAAGTTCTCTCAAGAGTAGTGTTATTCCAAAATAACTAAAAATGCACAATATTATTTGGGGCTCCGTCCCTTTCTCAGTCTGAGAAGCTCCTGAAATATTTGATAAGGCACAAAGTCTTACAAAAATTTTCTGTAAATATGAAGGGGGGGGAGCGTGGTGGAGCACGAGAGCAGTCACATCTTTCTGAGATTCCTGCTTAAGGATCCTAATCCGCAAACATCGGGAGACCCACACCAGCGGTATTGCCTGCAAAACCACAGCTGGACACGCTGGGATAAGCAGAGGCACAGGCTCCCATCACTTTCCTTGCACTCAGAGTCTGGCCCTGAGATCCAGGGCATCCACGCCTGCCATCGTGCCCATGCATAGGACAACAGCCGGAGACTGATCCCGGCACACAGTGCAGCTAATCCCAATTCTCCTCCTCTAACCGATGGGTGGGGAACCCATCAGTCCACAGTCGGAGTATTGTTGTATTTTTGCCAGCGTTCCTCACCTTTGCGGCCCGCAAGTAACTTTTACATTGAGGGTCTCTGGAGTGATACTGCCCACATGGTGGACAGCAGTTGGAGAATTAAATACAGCGCAGTTATCCCTGGTGGAGCCTTTCTTTACCCGACATGTGACAGACTTCATCAGAACACAGTCGGAGGGCCATTACATTTTTGCAGGCATCCTTCTTAGCCACACATTTGCGGATCACAAGGGACTTTTCCACTGGATGTTTCTGGACCCATCTTGCCAACATGGAGGTCGGTAATTGGATAATACTCTTAGCACAGGGTGCAGCTATTCTCAGCGTGCCTTTCTCTACTCGACACGTGGCATACTTCATAAAGCCACAGTCGGGTGCTGTTACATCTTTGCCATCATCCTTCTAAGCCACATATCTGCTGTACTACATAGTAGCTAACTGTCAGGAGCTTCCTCTGTATGTGCCTGATCGGCATCTCTTAGACACCATTGTGCTAGAACCACCTGCATATGGGGCTATAGTCACTCTGGCCACTGTATGTTTTCAACGGACTGTGTACCAAGCCTGTTATACATGGGATGCTCATTTTATAATCTCTACACTATAGCTGTGACTGCAACTAGTTCATACACTGAATATCTGCCTGTTTACAGCCTTATTCTTCTGTTGGTACCCTGATCAAGATTTTCTGGTTACCCTACTGGATTTTCTGCAGTAAAAGTATACCTGTGCATGACTGCTGGATCTATTATGTATTCCCTCACTTTTCTCAATTCTCAGGAACTTTGGCATTGAACATCTCTGGACAGATTTTCAAAACTGTTTGATTGGCTTAAAATACCTTGTGTGATTTCCCTACTGCATTTGCTATCCAGTGTTTAAGAAACTTGTTTACCTGTGGGGTTATAAAGGCTACTGATAGCTGATTATACTTGACTACAGCTTGACTTTATTGTGACAATATATCAGGAGCTCCAACGTCTATTTGCTTGATATACAGCCTGGATTTATCCTGTTCTTATCGTTTGCAGTGAATTCTTATGCTCTAGATGTAGAAACTGCTACTCTCTGTTGGCTGGACCTGAAGGCCCCACGCTGGTGATTGGACACCAGCAGTGATACAGGTTGTTTCATCTGCATTCAACTGTAAAGTACCATGTGTGGGTAACACAGTCTTGTCAGGCTTATTTATTGTAACTTTGTTATTTTATAACACATAGGATTGTATCAGTTGGTTCATATATTCTTTTTAAGGTAACATTTTTTGCCTGGGTGACCTCAAGCCATCACGTTTATGATCTAATTATGTAGAGATACATAGACAAACCTGGTGGTAAAATGGGTAAATGTGTAAAACTAAAGCCTCAACTAAAGCCTCCTCTACTAGATCCCAAACTGCTCTAAGCACCCCACCCTCACCTGAATGTCTCTCTCTCAGTGGCTGGCTTTGATGTTCAGGCTACTTCTGGCTTCTCTGACACTGCACTGGTAATGCTCAAGGTTATCATGCCCATCATAGAGCAGAAATTAGATAGTGTTCAACCAACTATTGCGGCAGCAGTAACTCAACTTGAACACAATGTTAAGCATATCACCTCTATACAATCTCGTGTGAGCAATGCAGAGGATAACACGAGGTCTCTTTGCAAGCCCCTATTTCTGCCCAATCTAAATGCCTTCTTGATCCTCATTTCGTCTGTCTACACCTTAATAGTATTTCATGAAACATTAATCTTATAAGTATCATTTACCTTTACTAAAATTCAACGACGCTCACTCTAACTATATCCCAAAATCGGGGAAAAGCACAGATGTCATACTATGGGTTTATCACTTTGCTAAATTTAGATTTTAATATTCTAGCTAAAGTTATTGCTAATAGTTTGCAATTCATTAGGATGGATTTATTATCTCCACACCAATTAGGCTTCACCCAGAATAGGCAGTTAAGAATGTTAGGTCTGCTATTGCGGCCATTATGACAGCGATAATTTGTATTTGAAATTAGGGCATTTGGACAAGAATTCTCACAATCTATTTGATTCATTTATAGTAATCCAATAACCTCTTTTTTTTTTATTATTGGACAACTTAGTTCCCCTATAACCATGTCTTGGGAGACGAGACAGGGATGCCCTCTCTTGCCACTGCTAGTTAATTTAGCATTAGATCCCCTCCTTCCAATTGTACAATCACACCCTAACTTGAATGGGATACATATAGGTCGCCAGGAGATTAGTGTGGTTGCATTTGCAGATGATTTACTGTTGTTCTTATCTGTCCCACATCTCACATTGTCACCATTACTTAAGACAATCAAGGAATATAGAGTTGTAGCTGGTTTTATGATTAATCAATCAAATCTGTAGCAATGTAGGCCCTGAAACCAGGTCATCATGGAGTAAACATGCTTTTTCTTGGGCCAGTAGGTCTTTCACCTATTTGGGCATTCAATTGGCCAAAAATATACACGATTTGTATACATTCAATATGTCACGGGCACTAGGAGTTTTACCCAGAATTCACCAGGTGTAGCTACACTTACCAGAAGTGCGGACCTCTGGGTAGTGTGGTGAATCAGTGGAACCACACAGTAGAATAGAGGAAAGGAATGTCAATAGTATAAATGCTGAGTCTTGGCACCGTGGAACTGTGATGGTACAGCAGTTTAGTAAACAGGATAAAATGAGGAAAGAGTCCAAGTGCCTTAGCACGCAGGTAGCATATAGCAGGCCAGTACTTGACAACTGGATAACGTTAGGCAAAGACCAATCAACAATATAGTAGAAGAGTCAGCGACTTGCAGCTACAATACAGAGGCACTTGTAGACTTAGTCCAGCTAATAGGTACCATACAGAGTAGTAGCTATATCACAAGGAAACATGAATGGTCTACAGCTGGTAAGTTTCACCACGGATATGTAGAGAAGACTTGTCCAGCGCAGGTGTGTAACAGAATAGCGTGAGTGGTCTGCAATTGGCAAGTTGTACCACTGATGTGAAGGGAAGACTTGTCCAGGCGCAGGCATGGAACGGAGTAACGTGAGTGGTCTGCAATAGGCAAGTTTTACCACTGATGTGTAGAGAAGACTTGTCCAGGTGCAGGCGTGGAACGGAGTAACGTGAGTGGTCTGCAATAGGCAAGTTGTACCACTGATGTGAAGGGAAGACTTGTCCAGGTGCAGGCGTGGAACGGAGTAACGTGAATGGTCTGCAATAGGCAAGTTGTACCACTGATGTGAAGGGAAGACATGTCCAGGTGCAGGCATGGAACGGAGTAACGTGAGTGGTCTGCAATAGGCAAGTTGTACCACTGATGTATAGAGGAGACTTGTCCAGAAGTGTCACTCACCGGACTGTGAGTGCTTCTTCCCGGACTATTAGGAACCGTGGACGTCCTCTATCCTGAGGGACTGCGCATGCGCAGCCCTTTCCAAACCTTCAGTGTATGTTCCTTTAACTTAATTGGCAGATCAGGCAACCTCCCTATATTAAGCACCTGTGGTCAACACCACGTTGCCTGATCTTGGAGTCTCATTCCCCATGAGTCTCTGAAGGTGTTCCTGTGTTTCCTTGTTTATTCAGCCCTGCTGATTCCTGTGGTTTCCAAACCACTTCTACCTCTGTGGTTTCCAAACCACTTCTGCTACTGTGGTTCCCATACCACTTCTACCATCTACTGAATCATCGTGACTGTGAGCTGATTCCTATCCGCTGCCTCCGTGCACTACAGTCTTCTAATCACTTCAACTCTACCATGTATCATTGGGACTGTTAGCTGATGCCTATCCGCTGCCTCCGTGCACTACAGGCTTCAACCTGCAACTCGTCTGTGTTTCATCATCGTGACTGCTAGCTGATTCCTATCCGCTGCCTCCGTGCACTACAGTCTTCAACCTGCAACCCGTCTGTGTTTCATCGTGACTGTTTGGCTGATTCCTATCCGCTGCCTCTGTGCGCTTCAGTCTTCAGTCCTTGTCAACGCTCCCGTGTTTCCTTGAGTCTGCCTCCACTATTGCTACCCGCTATTCTCCGTGATCAACAGTGCCTGTTCAACTCTGCTCTCCCGTGTCCCATCGTTACTGCACCTGCTGGTTGCTATTGGCTACCTCCGTGTTCCCGCAGAGACCCGCTGCTGCTACTCCTCAGCACTACTCATCCATCTACTGCTGATCCGCTCTCCACGCTTTCCTGTGTTCCCTGCTGGTCTACCTTCCCGTGCGCTGCACCTACTAGACCACCGCTTCACCCATCCAGGGACTTCGCATCCTGCCGGCCTCCTGCCGTTCAGGTATCTCTGCACTCCTGTCTGACTGCCTCCTGAACCACGGTATGCATACTTCTCATTGACTGTGCTGTGTATTGCATACCTTGCTGGACTGTGTTGGTTCTCCTCTGGAGTGTGCTATCCGCTGAGTCTATTGCCATCATTGACTGTGTTATCTTATGCTGGACTACTTCAAGAGACTTTCTATATTGGCAGTATTGTTCAGTCATTTATACATTTATATTGTGCATATTACTGTGGATCAAAGTCAAGGTGCCCGTGTATATATTGTGTTGCAGTCTCTCCCCGTGCACCTCCTCACATATATATTCAGTAGTACAACTTGCTAGTGGCAGACCACTGACTCCTGTTTACAGTTTCACCTGTTCCAGTATCCTCTCACATAGCAGTGGTACAACTTGCTAACGCAGACCACTGACTCCCCGGATATCTCCACTTGGATTCCATTCCTTCACTCAGACAGCGGTACAACTTGCTATCCGCAGACCGCTGACTCTCATCACCTCCTCGTTTCTGTTGGACATTCCTCCTCACTATAGCAGTGGTACAACTTGCTACCGCAGACCACTGACTACCTTCACGTGTCCTTTGTCCATACAGTTCCTCGTGTATTACTACCTCCATATTGCCAGTGCTGCTAGTCATAGACTTTCCTGAGCATCTCATCATCTGCTATTTCCTGTTCCGTGATCACCCTGCTACCAGAGTACCATATTACCACCTATACTGCTCTGGTAAGCCTATCACCTGGTGATCCCTGGGTAAAGACTCCTAGTGCCCGTGACAGTAAGATCAGGCCATGACAGACCCAGATACGGAACCTACTGCTAAAGAGATGCTGCAGCATCTGGTCAGCCGTGTGGAGCAACAGGATGCTCGCCAACAGCTGTTACTTCAATGTTACCAATCGTTAACCTCCCAAGGAACATCTGGACAGACTGTTACAGCTAGTATTGAAGCTCCTGTGCTTTCCTCCGTTTCCCCAGTGCCATCCCAGGTGTCTACAGCTCCTACGCTTCACCTGCCTACTCCGTCAAAATATGACGGGGACCCCAAAACTTGTAGAGGTTTCCTTAACCAATGTTCAGTCCATTTTGAACTCCAACCTCAAAATTTTTCTACCCATCGTTCCAGAGTGGCCTATCTTATCTCATTGTTTTCTGGACAAGCCCTGGCTTGGGCCTCCCCTCTGTGGGAAAGAAACGATCCAATTCTACAAGATAGTGCCAAATTCATTTCCACGTTCCGAAGTGTGTTCGATGAACCAGGTCGTGTGACCTCCGCTGCTTCCAGCATTCTTCGTTTGCGACAAGGCTCCCATACAGTAGGACAGTATGTCATTCAATTTAGGATCTTAGCCTCTGAACTTCAGTGGAATACTGAAGCATTAGTTGCCGCCTTCTGGCAGGGGCTCTCCGATAAAATTAAAGATGCACTGACTACCCAAGAGCTTCCTTCGTCACTAGAAGATTTGATCTCTCTTTGCCATCGTGTAGACATGAGATTTCGTGAAAGAGAATCTGAGAAAACAACTTCTGCTAAAGCACCTCTTCGTTTAAACCCTCAATTTCGTCCAGTTTCACCTTCTGTGATTCCCATGGAGATAGGACGTTCCAAATTATCTTTAGAAGAGAGGAAACGAAGAGTAAAGAATAGACTCTGTATCTATTGTGCTGATTCCACACATATGCTCAGTTCTTGCCCTAAGAAATCGGGAAATGCCAGGCCCTAACTAGTTCTGGAGAGGTAAAGTTAGGGTCCCTGGAGTCCTCTCCATTGTCTATGAAATCTAAAGTCTGCGCTTTCGATGTTACGATTTCCTTTGCTACCAAATCCTTTGAGTCACAGGCATTGATTGATTCCGGAGCAGCAGGAAATTTCATTTCTAAATCACTAGTGAATCAATGGTCCCTACCAGTGATCACTTTAAAAACACCCATTACTGTGACGGCTATAGATGGATCACGTCTCATCAATGGTCTCATCACCCAGAGTACGTCTCCAGTAACCCTTCAGATTGGTGTACTACACCATGAAGAAATTTCGTTTTTAATTCTTCCAGTTACGACAAGTCCGATTGTCTTAGGCCTTCCATGGCTTCAATGTCACTCTCCCCAGATTGACTGGCGCACCCCTCAAGTTACGTCTTGGGGGTCTGAATGTCACCATCGTTGTCTCTCTCAAGTTATTCCTCTTAAAGTACAGCGATCTTCCATCTCATCTTCCTCCCCGGGACTCCCTCCTCAGTATGCTTCATTTGCCGATGTGTTTGATAAAGCTCAGTCTGAACGTCTTCCTCCTCATCGTTCTTGGGATTGTCCGATCGACCTTCTACCTGGCAAGACTCCTCCCAGGGGTCGGGTCTATCCTCTCTCGTTACCTGAAACTCAAGCCACATCTGAGTACATACAGGAGAATCTCCAGCGTGGGTTCATTCGACCTTCCACCTCTCCCGCTGGAGCTGGGTTCTTCTTCGTCAAAAAGAAGGATGGATCATTACGCCCTTGTATAGATTTTCGTGGACTCAACGCCATTACTATCAAGAATCGGTATCCCATTCCGCTGATCACTGAGCTATTTGATCGCATCAAGGGAGCTCGGATATTTACTAAGTTGGATCTTCGTGGTGCCTACAATTTAATAAGAATCCGTTCCGGTGACGAATGGAAGACCGCGTTTAACACCAGAGATGGGCATTACGAATATTTAGTAATGCCCTTCGGGCTGTGTAATGCCCCCGCGGTTTTCCAGGGTTTCATCAATGAGATCTTTCGGGACTTATTATATGTATGTGTCGTTGTCTACCTGGACGACATATTGATCTTCTCACAGGACCTGCCTTCTCATCACCAACATGTGGCAGAGGTCCTCTCCAGACTACGGAAAAACTCGTTGTTCTGTAAATTGGAGAAATGTTCATTCGAGTTACCCCAGATTCCATTCTTGGGGTATATAGTTTCCGGAGTTGGCCTGAAGATGGATCCAGACAAAGTAAATGCTGTACTACATTGGCCTCAGCCAACTACTCTTCGTGCCATCCAGCGTTTTTTAGGTTTTGCCAATTACTATAGACGCTTCATTCAAGACTTCTCATCCATTGCATCTCCCATTGTGGCCTTAACTCGGAAAGGGGCTAATACTAAGCAATGGTCATCTGAGGCTCTCCAAGCCTTTCAAATCCTCAAAGAGTCCTTCTCGTCTGCTCCCATTCTGCGACAACCTGATGTGACACTCCCCTTCTTCCTAGAAGTAGATGCCTCTAATGTGGGCTTAGGAGCTATTCTCTCCCAACGCTCGGAGCAACAAAAATTACATCCTTGTGCCTTCTACTCTCGGGGTCTTCTGCCCGCAGAGAAAAACTATACTATCGGGGACAAGGAGTTGCTGGCCATCAAAGCTGCATTAGAGGAATGGAGATACTTGTTGGAAGGAGCTCGCCATCCGGTGACGATCTTCACGGATCATAAGAACTTGTCATATTTGCAATCTGCTCAATGCTTGAACCCTCGTCAAGCAAGATGGTCTCTTTTCTTTTCCCGTTTTGAATTAATTATAACCTTCAAACCAGCTGCTAAGAACAAGAAAGCTGACGCTCTATCTCGAGCTTTTGTGACGTCCTCTGATGTAGAAGAGGTTCCCAACCATGCTATTCTAGACCCCAAATGTATTTCTCTGGCTGCTTCATCCACCAAAATGCTACCATTTGGGAAGACCCTCGTGCCTCCTACTCTGAGGCGGAAAATCCTTTCGTGGTTCCATGCCTCTCGTTTTTCTGGACACGCCGGTGAACATAAGACCTTTGAGATTCTCTCTCGTAGTTACTGGTGGCCTTCAATGAGGAGAGACGTCAAAGAGTTTATTGCTTCCTGTGATTTATGTTCTCAGTTCAAATCCTCCCGCAGAACTCCAGCAGGGTTGCTGCGACCACTACCCATTCCGTCCAAGCCTTGGACCCATATTAGTATGGATTTCGTTACTGATTTGCCACCAAGTAAGAATCACAATACTATTTGGGTAGTGGTAGACAGATTTTCGAAGATGGCTCATTTCGTCCCTCTGTCCGGTTTACCTTCCTCGTCTACTCTGGCTGAACATTTCATTAAAGAAATCTTCCGCATCCATGGATGTCCGTCTGAGATTGTGTCAGATAGAGGAGTACAATTCGTTTCCAGATTCTGGCGGGCCCTTTGTAAAACCTTGGGCATACGATTAGCACTCTCATCGTCTTACCATCCGCAATCTAACGGACAAACGGAACGAGTCAATCAAGATCTTGAGACTTTTATTAGGATGTTCTCTTCAGCCAACCAAGACAACTGGGTAGAATTGCTCCCTTGGGCTGAATTCGCCCATAACAACATGTACCATGAGTCATCATCCAAAACTCCATTCTTTGTGGTCTACGGTCACCATCCGTCTTTTCCGGAATTTCCTGCCCTCCCGCCCACCCAAGTTCCTGCTGTGGAGACTGCTTGTCAGACCTTCAAAAATATCTGGTCTCAGGTCAAAACCTGTTTAAAGAAGACATCTAATAAATATAAGTCTTTCGCAGATAAGAAGAGGCGGGCTATTCCACCACTAAAAATTGGAGATCGTGTCTGGTTATCTACCAAAAATATTCGTTTGAAGGTTCCATCTATGAAATTCGCCCCTCGTTTTATTGGTCCATATAGGATCATTCAAGTTATCAATCCAGTATGTGTTAAACTTCTTCTTCCTAAGAATCTTCGGATTTCCAATGCCTTCCATGTGTCCTTGCTCAAACCTCTCATCATCAACCGTTTCTCGACTCCTCCCTCAGCACCGCAGCCAGTTCAAGTTCATCAGGAGGAGGATTTCGAGATTACTGAGGTATTGGATGCAAAAATTTCGCGAGGAGTCCTCCGTTTCCTCGTTCATTGGAAGGGCTTTGGTCCTGAAGAGCGTTCATGGATCAAAGCTGAAGATCTGAATGCTCCTGCCCTTCTGAAGAAGTTTTATTCCAAAAATCCGGACAAGCCCGGTTCCAGGCGTTCTGTGCCCACCTTTAAAAGGGGGGGTACTGTCACTCACCGGACTGTGAGTGCTTCTTCCCGGACTATTAGGAACCGTGGACGTCCTCTATCCTGAGGGACTGCGCATGCGCAGCCCTTTCCAAACCTTCAGTGTATGTTCCTTTAACTTAATTGGCAGATCAGGCAACCTCCCTATATTAAGCACCTGTGGTCAACACCACGTTGCCTGATCTTGGAGTCTCATTCCCCATGAGTCTCTGAAGGTGTTCCTGTGTTTCCTTGTTTATTCAGCCCTGCTGATTCCTGTGGTTTCCAAACCACTTCTACCTCTGTGGTTTCCAAACCACTTCTGCTACTGTGGTTCCCATACCACTTCTACCATCTACTGAATCATCGTGACTGTGAGCTGATTCCTATCCGCTGCCTCCGTGCACTACAGTCTTCTAATCACTTCAACTCTACCATGTATCATTGGGACTGTTAGCTGATGCCTATCCGCTGCCTCCGTGCACTACAGGCTTCAACCTGCAACTCGTCTGTGTTTCATCATCGTGACTGCTAGCTGATTCCTATCCGCTGCCTCCGTGCACTACAGTCTTCAACCTGCAACCCGTCTGTGTTTCATCGTGACTGTTTGGCTGATTCCTATCCGCTGCCTCTGTGCGCTTCAGTCTTCAGTCCTTGTCAACGCTCCCGTGTTTCCTTGAGTCTGCCTCCACTATTGCTACCCGCTATTCTCCGTGATCAACAGTGCCTGTTCAACTCTGCTCTCCCGTGTCCCATCGTTACTGCACCTGCTGGTTGCTATTGGCTACCTCCGTGTTCCCGCAGAGACCCGCTGCTGCTACTCCTCAGCACTACTCATCCATCTACTGCTGATCCGCTCTCCACGCTTTCCTGTGTTCCCTGCTGGTCTACCTTCCCGTGCGCTGCACCTACTAGACCACCGCTTCACCCATCCAGGGACTTCGCATCCTGCCGGCCTCCTGCCGTTCAGGTATCTCTGCACTCCTGTCTGACTGCCTCCTGAACCACGGTATGCATACTTCTCATTGACTGTGCTGTGTATTGCATACCTTGCTGGACTGTGTTGGTTCTCCTCTGGAGTGTGCTATCCGCTGAGTCTATTGCCATCATTGACTGTGTTATCTTATGCTGGACTACTTCAAGAGACTTTCTATATTGGCAGTATTGTTCAGTCATTTATACATTTATATTGTGCATATTACTGTGGATCAAAGTCAAGGTGCCCGTGTATATATTGTGTTGCAGTCTCTCCCCGTGCACCTCCTCACATATATATTCAGTAGTACAACTTGCTAGTGGCAGACCACTGACTCCTGTTTACAGTTTCACCTGTTCCAGTATCCTCTCACATAGCAGTGGTACAACTTGCTAACGCAGACCACTGACTCCCCGGATATCTCCACTTGGATTCCATTCCTTCACTCAGACAGCGGTACAACTTGCTATCCGCAGACCGCTGACTCTCATCACCTCCTCGTTTCTGTTGGACATTCCTCCTCACTATAGCAGTGGTACAACTTGCTACCGCAGACCACTGACTACCTTCACGTGTCCTTTGTCCATACAGTTCCTCGTGTATTACTACCTCCATATTGCCAGTGCTGCTAGTCATAGACTTTCCTGAGCATCTCATCATCTGCTATTTCCTGTTCCGTGATCACCCTGCTACCAGAGTACCATATTACCACCTATACTGCTCTGGTAAGCCTATCACCTGGTGATCCCTGGGTAAAGACTCCTAGTGCCCGTGACAAGAAGCAGGCATGTAACGGAGCAACGTGAGTGGTCTGCAATAGGCAAGTTGTACCACTGATGTATAGAGGAGACTTGTCCAGGAGCAGGCAGGTAATGGAGGTAGCGAGAGTAGTCTGCAGCGGGTAAGTTCTACTACCGATGTGGAGAGGAGACTTGTCCAGAAACAGGCAGGTAACGGAGGTAGCGAGAGTAGTCTGCAGCGGGTAAGTTCTACTACTGATGTGGAGAGAAGACTTGTCCAGAAGCAGGCAGGTAACGGAGGTAGCGAGAGTAGTCTGCAGCGGGTAAGTTCTACTACCGATGTGGAGAGGAGACTTGTCCAGAAGCAGGCAGGTAACGGAGGTAGCGAGAGTAGTCTGCAGCGGGTAAGTTCTACTACTGATGTGGAGAGAAGACTTGTCCAGAAGCAGGCAGGTAACGGAGGTAGCGAGAGTAGTCTGCAGCGGGTAAGTTCTACTACCGATGTGGAAAGGAGACTTGTCCAGAGCAAACGTATAACACGAGCAGAAACAGGAAACACCTCAGAGTCTCAAGGAATGAGAACCAAGAACAGGCAAAGGTAAGTAATAGTGCAACCGGTGCCTTAAGTACTGAGAGGTGATTAATTACCCAATGAGACTAGAGGCGAGGTATTAACAGTTCAGGGTTTCTGCACATGCGCAATCTTATTCAAGATGGCGGACGGCCGCGGCTCAGGAGAGGCGCCGGCAGGAGTGAGAGAGACCGATGTCCCAACCTAGAGGCACTAACAGTCCGGTGAGTGACACAATATGAGCAGGATGGTCAAGATGGCATTCGGCGAAATGGCTGGTTGGAAACACCTGTTGCTCTCCTGTCTGGGCTGTGCAAATCTAATAAAGATTATTGTATTTCACAAACTGTTATACCTGTTTCAAATGCTGGTCATCCTATAATCGGGAAAAAGATGAACAGGTACTAAATAAAGAATTTAGGAATTGTATTTGGCAGTCTAAATGGCCCAGAGCTGGAAGTTATAAGCTTCAGCAAAACATGTCAGATGGGTGTACCAACTTCCGTAACTTAAAATTATACAGGCACATGGGAACACTAAATTTTATTGGGGATTGGTTGCATGCTGGTAATACTTATGTTAACTATGACTTGGAACAGTCGTTACTGTCGGCTGTGCACTTGATTGCCTTTCCTCAGCCTCACAAACAAGAAATCATCATCATCATCATCAACATTTATTTATATAGCACAGCAAACTCCAAAGCGCTTTGCAATGGGATCCTGAAAAGATTGTGGCTAACCCACTATTTATGATGGTCTGGAAATCCTAACACTTTTTTCGCCATAATCTCAACAGCCACCAATCTCTGTTCTTAACTTTCTTGAATAACCCAGTCTTTCAGTCTGGACAAGCTTCTTATCCCTTTAGTTATTGGCAATTGAAGGATACTACCTGTAGCAAATCATTGGCTACTGTTTTTCACAGGCATCCTTTACGATAGCCCAGATTCTGGACAAATTTGGAGTCCTGTATATGTTTGCAATTTTCCAGGCTAGACATTATGTAAATACTGTTTTAGGATCTTTATCTCCTGCTGCTTAGAACAATGAACTTGATTTGTTATTAGATAAACCCCTCTTTGGTAGGAATGCTACCTTGACACATTAAATACTTTTGAGGTAAATTAACAAAAGGAGATAATAGAGCCAGCATTACCTTCTGGTACCGCTATACCCTCCCCTCTACATCAGAAAATAAAACTAAAATACAATTGCAGTGGGAATCTGACCTTCAACTAGAGTTGGAAAGGGAAGAATGGGAAGCCATTTTCACAAACTCATTCCGAATGTCCAAATGTATAAATCACACAGAAATGATGATAAATTTAATTAATAGATTGTATGATTTTATCATTGTATTGGAGTGCCGGTATATTTAACATTTCTGGAGCTACTTGCACGGGTATTCCTCTGATAATTTACTGAATTATGTTCCTCCTCTGACTCCAGAATGGGCTGGTTTTGGTTTAACCCCTGTGTCATTTAAAATGACCAAGGGTAGCAGAAAACTTTTGTTAATTATCTCTGCAGCTGCTAGAAAAAGCATATTACAGATGTGGATGTAGGAAACTCTGTCAACTTTATCTGTATTTAAGACTCAACTGTTTTAAATGTTCCGGATGGATTGAATTGACTCTTCCTAGCTTAAAGAAAAACAAATATAATTTTTTTTCAAATGAGAGAGTTTTATTGATAATCTGTCTAGTTCCGTCAAATGATAGATTCAGTCCTTGTTTAAGACTACCTCCTGGTATGAAGCCAAACTCCTGGTGGGTGGCCATCCAATTACCTTAAATAAATAAATTAATTATTTTCCCCACTTTGATTTCCTTGTGCTGATCCACAAAAAAGGCCAAATTTAGAGAGTTTGGTTTTAAACATGTTAGGGGGATAAAGCCAGTAATCCTTTGGCGACTATCATTCCCTTATGGTAGCACCTACATTTTATCTGGCCACAGCTGGGACCTACGATAATAGTCGCTACATCTTGATTGCTTACTATGTATACAGCTTTGGTTTGATATATCTAATTGTCATAAAAAAGTGTTGTCTTATGTTTGTTCATCACTCAACTATGTACCTTGTACATTTGAGAGTGTATTGTATATATGCCTACACTGATGTTTGACATGCATGGTTTGTAATTTTCCATATTTGCATTAAAAAAAATTATAAAAAAAATATGTACTTGAATTTTTCATAAGAATTAGCGCCAGGGACTATACATCTGCATATTGATCAATTAGAAGTGGTGTGGGACATCACTATTTCCATAATGGCAGCTTAATGTACATATCTCAAACATAAGGGACAGTGCGGTGATTATTCTATTTTTTTGTCTAATATCAATATGTGTCTGAAATGTAATGCACCGGTTACAGAAGTTTTTCTACTATCTGCTTTATCCCTCTGAATTACTATCTTTGATCTAATTAGGTGTGATGGAAAAACACCACCAAGTGTTATTGTAGGTGAATATGATCCTTTTAATAATCTAAGCAAAGTATAAAAGTATAAATATATTTATTATAGAGCAATCTGATAGTCATCTGGGGGAATATCAATTGGCCGCGATGTTCCTCAGAACATTGTGGGCGTACATTTTTTACCTTTTTTATGGTAAAAATATTTGCTCCTTTTTGCTCTTACCGCTGTGCTCGCCCCCAATGTTGCACATCCACACCCCCAGTGGTATGGCCACATCCTATTGGACGGTGCGCTGTCGCGCAGTAACGTCTGGTTTATTATTATAATTGAATATAAAGGGGGAGCCCTATGAAGTTGCTGTATTGGGGCCCAGAATTCCTCTTTGTGGCCCTGCTCATGACACGTTTAGCAAAGCTACTTCTCTAGCATAATTGGACTTAAATTTTTTCAGTACAAACCCACATCTGCAACAGAATCAGATAAAGTACCAGTGTGTGGTGGACAATCCTAAGGAAGACTTTTTTTATCACAATATGTCCTGAATCAGGTAGGTTTCTGCCTAAGCAGGAATGATGGGTTTATGGTCAGATCCAGAGCAAATCTTGACTGCTCTGGAAACCAGTTGATAACTGTCATTCATACAATCATCCCTAGTATCACTTGCAGTTTTGTCCAGAGCAGACCCCTGGCACCCATCATGCTCAATATGATGCTGAATCCCTCAGAACCACCAAGAGCACCAAAAGAAGCAGATGTTCAAAGAACAAGAGGCAATCACTTGAAACCCATCAGGTCTTTCAATGACCTCATCAACCTTATCTGGACTGGTTGGAGTAGAAACAGGGACTTATATGTGACAGAATCTAATGAAGCATTTATCATATGGTAAGCTGCTGGAGTGAAGGCACAGGCACACCAACAAGGACCTCAGCAGTTGTAAAGTAAAGACAAATCTAGGTACACTAAGATCACTGAACTAGGATCTAGTGGAGAATGACCATGAACTCTATCATAAGATGCTTGTTTGGAAGGAAGGCCAAGACCAGGAGTATTCATAATATAATAGCAGCATCTCATGTTTGAAGCTAACAGACTGATGACAACAACAACAGCAGCATATGGTAGTTTCAGCATCAGAAGTACCCGACACTACAGGCTGAGGGGGTTGCAGTAGCTGTAGGTCTGTCCACTAATATATTCACAAGAGTTCTCTTAGAGAAGTCTTAGAAAGATGATCATCACTTCAACAAATGTTGTAGAACTTACATTTTGGGCTGAAAACTGGTCTGCTCCCAATAACTACAGTTCCTACACTGGGGTTGAGGTTATTAATTTCCGAAGGCTTAATAGCAAGCTTACTTGCCACAACCTTCAGAAATACATGAGCATGCCATCTTTGTACCACCTAAATGACACAAATAATTTGTTTTGTAATTCCACATTTTTTTACAGTCATTGATGGCATTATGTCAGTACAGTAGTTGATATGGAATGAAACACCTTTAGATCAGTAGGGATTTCTTTGACCATCGCAGATAAGCCCTTGCCCTCGTTCAGGAGGGTAGTGGTCACCGCATCAAAGAGAGTCACTCTTTACTATTCCATGATCATGCAGACAACAAATCTCCTCACAGACAATAACTTCATCAGAATCACAACAGGATTACTCCTTGCCTTTTTTTTTTTCATATTTTGAGTTCCACATCAGGCCCACATTGAATACACACCTTCTTGTTTTTGGCTGATAGGAGTTAGACCTTATGGAATTAGACTTTCACAGCTTTTGGTTAAGCTGTGTTTAATTATGTATTATTGTTGTTTTCCCTTAATATTCATGTATGACAATGTGTATATTATATGTAACCTTTCAAAGTGTGCTTTGCTGACTGACCTAAGTGCCCTGTGCAATTGACAAAGAGTCTTTTGAAATTAGCCAGGCCCAGGGACAGATAGCCATCTCAGAGGAGTTTGTGTATACAGAGGATGTGAACCTGTCCAGCCAGGCAGAACGA
This sequence comes from Mixophyes fleayi, assembly GCF_038048845.1. Lineage (NCBI taxonomy): Eukaryota > Metazoa > Chordata > Amphibia > Anura > Limnodynastidae > Mixophyes > Mixophyes fleayi. The sequence goes on from NC_134410.1 coordinate 82,854,056, forward strand.
GCAGAGGTGAGAATTATGCCCTCTGAGATGCCAGACATATCTCAAGGATAGATAACTTACTTTGAAAGCTCTGTGTCATTCTGGTAATCAATCTGTTTTGATTGAGAGCTAACCTCAAAAGGTGGGGATGAGAGCTATGTGAGAAAGGTTTAAATCAGCTGCCTTACCTAGTACAATTGTTTATTTCTTTGAGATCTATTTAGATTGAAGTGTGCCATCTTTCCCAATGTGTACTCCTCTCACGCGAAATCTTAACGAGTAAGTTAGTGACTGTGGTTTTATTTTCTATTTTATTTCTGAAACTTATTTGTGCAACTTATTTTGTATGTCTTGTTATTTTCTGGTTTTTTCGGATTAAATACATGTAATCTACCATATTCTCCGTGATTCTTTGTGAATTTACGAAGCCAAGTAAGGCTCATGCTACTTGCCTATGTGATTTAAGTGTGAAATATTAATAAATGGTTTTGGTGAATGTAAGGACTCTATAGTAAATCCTTTGTGGTGGCAAAAAAGGAGTATTCATTGGTAAGTAACCAAGGTAACTCCAGACACAGCCAGCTGTTTCAGATTGCTGTATGTGAGACAGGCTGGGTGTTCGTGACAAAGTGCATACAAATATTCCTCATTGTCCTATGGGAATGCATACATTTTTGGGCAGTATCCAATGAGTAACCAATTTTTAAAAAGTGCTGCTACATATTACTTCCTATTAAACAACACCAGCCTCAGTAAACAGTCACATTGCTGACATGCGTTCAAGCCAGAGCCTATATAGACTAGCAATCCCTCTAACCAAGTATTCATCATAAACATCCATTATTCCCATTATTCAATGGTACTGTATAACAAGGACAATGAGGCAGTATGTTACGAGCTGCGGCGGTACTGACAGCCGCCGTGGCTCGCTTCTGGTGCCCTCTGGCGTCCCGGTCATCATTTCCGCCGAGGTCCCGACCGTTGCTAAGGCAACGGCCGGACGCTTCTCCCTGTAGCGCCGCGTCCTGGCAACTGAGGACAGCCGGGCTCGTGTGCAAATCCAAGAAATAGCCTGTAGGCTATTAGGTCTTTATGCAATTAATTAGCAGGCTCCTGTGGGGGTTTTTAGAGCTAGGCTCTGACTGGCTGGCTGCAGTATTTAAGGCAGTGAGGACTGAGCCTCACTGCTGGTTATAGCTTGCTGTTACAGTTTGCTGACTTGCTCCTGGTTTCCTGTTGCTGTCCTGTGGATACTCTGTTTGGATCTCCCGTATTTTGACCCCCTGCTTTCTTGTGACCCTGACCCTTCTGGCTTGTACTTTGGACCCTGCTGCTTTGCCCGTGACCCCGACTTCTGGTGTGTTTACTGACTATCCTGCTTGCCTGTGACCCTTGACCTTGGCTATCGTTTGACTACCCGCTGCTTTCTACCAGTCTCCTGGCCCGCCGCTGTGGTCCTGCATTACCAACCCACACTACACTTGGAGCTAAGTCCCGGGGGCATCCGAGTACGGGTGAGCGCGTCAAGCTCTAAGGGTAAGGCGGCTGCTATAGGCGAAGATCTCCATCATCTAGTTCTGTGGGTTGGTGATCAGGGCCAGCAGCCTAACAAGTATATGCAAGTCTCCACCAAGTCTGCCCCATGCTGGTTCCTCCTGGAACTGGTCTGGATTGACAGACATACTCCAGATGAAGCGTATGAGATTGTTTTAAACATTAATTAATGGAGAAGTAGCAGAGCCGTAAGTAAAAGCTTTAGAGACTGTGGAAAGTGGTAATCTGACACCCCCTAGCCCTCAACTGTATCGGTATAAACTTAAATTATTCATTAACCTGGGACACCCTTCAACTTTGCACCCTTCGCGGTGGCCTCTCTCACACAGCCGTAGTAATGGCCCTAGGAAAAAGGAACGCCACTGGTAGTGTCTGAAAGAGGTACAGCCATTTATGGATTTGTTCATATTTAGTGCTGTAATCCTGCCAAACCATGATAATATCAGACAACTCCAGGATGGTAGATCAGCCTTCAGTTAAAAATAGAGCTCGGGCAGTTGTGATGGTGGTTAAATCCCCAGGGCAATTATTGTGGGGTACCAAGCCTTGTTACCATTGATTAGGACTTTAGCTGATGGATCCACATAAAGAGCGAGGATGCCATTTAGAAAGCCCTCAGCTTTATCAAAAGAGTATGAATCATAAAACTCAATAGATTCTATTGAATGTTTTCTCTTCATTGAGTCAGAGAATAATGGCTAGAAATCTCCTGGAGTTTATGATGTTTATAAGATCTATGGCTCGCCACGTATTGTCTATCACTTTATCCCTGGGATAAAGCCAACTTGATCATAGTGTATCAGAGAGGGAAGAACTTGGTTCAGTATGTTGGCCCGGATTTCGACATATATTTCAATGTTGTTATTAAGGAGTGAAATGTGTTATGTGATTTCCACAGTTGTTCCACAGTTGTTTAGATTGAAGTATTCTTTAGTGCAATGGTTTCATTTGAGCAGCCAGTTCATTATAGTCAGGGCTGCCAAGAGGAACTCAGGGCCCCGGAACAACAAATTCATGGGGCCCCTTTATATTTGAGCATGTAAAATGTGGCGGAACAAACATTTCTGTCGGTGTGGTCATACTATTTGGGTCGTGGCTATGCATCATTGTGCATGGCTAGCAGGTGAAAAGTGCTAAGCCACCCTCCTACAGAAAAAAAACCTGCGTTGTGTACATCATTGACAAGGGTGCAGTGCCGCTTGCCGGAGCGTGACATATGTCCCAGCACACTTGACTTGCAGGACATCTAGCAACATAGTGTAGTTTAGAAAGAATGCAGTGTGTACATAAACAGTTTACAGTCTTGGCCTGCCCCTTACATTGGACAGGACACTAACCAAAAATCTGGATTGTCCCACTAGAATCACAACATTTGATAGAGTGTTCTACTTGTTCTTCTCACTTTCACCACCTGTGGCTGCTGCTTTCTTTAGTTGTGGCTTGTCTGGATCCTGGAATGTTGGGGGCCCTATTTGAACAAAAAAAAAATGGGTACATTTAGAAAATTACAACCAGCCCAAGTGTTAAATCAATAGCACTCACAAGTAATAATTAGGCCTTTCTCCAGCCCCATTAAAATAATAGTATTCACATTTAATAAATAAACCTATTTCCCTCCCTGTAAACAACCCCAGCAATAAATTAATACTATTTACATTTCAGAAATATACCTTTTTCCAGCAATCATAACTGCCACTAAATAATTCAAACTCACATTTAGTAAAGAGACCTCATTCTCCCCAAACTCACCCCCACATGTAATAGCCCCCAAACCACCCCATTTTAATTGTTTTAAATTAATAGTCCCCACTATTAACCCTACAAACAAGTTAGCACCCATTAATTACCCACCACCTACCTCACACACACACTACATTGCCAAAAGCCCCCTGTGCCATCACATACACATTACTGTTCCCTTTCATCACAACTACACTGTGCCCCATTTTTATCACTCTGTGCCTCTCTCTCACCCCTTCTTTATCATTCTGTGCCTCTCACCCCTTATTTATCACTCTGTGCCTCTCTCTCACCCCTTCTTTATCACTGTGTGCCTCTCTCTCACACCCCTTCTTTATCACTCTGTGCCTCTCTCTCACACCCCTTCTTTATCACTCTGTGCCTCTGTTAGGAACCCCTCCAGCCGGCACAACACAACCCGGAATCTACTCTGCCAGTCAGGTGTTCACTGGAGCCCCTGATGGTGGGGACAGACTGGGCCGCAGACTGACAGAGGGTCGTGAAGTGTGTACCGGCTGGGGAGAACCCAGGCAAGAAGAGTCAGGTCCATGCAGAGGTCAAAGGCCGGCAGCAGGTAACAGTAATGATGAACAAGCTGAGGTCAGAGGTCACAGGCAAAGTAGCAGAACGGGTAAACAAGCCAAGGATCAGGGTCACAGGAAACACAAGCGAAGTCCAATACGAAGCCAAGGGTCATACACGGGAAGTCAAACGTAGATACAGGATACAGGGACTGGAACAAGCAGGTCAGCAGACTGGAGCACAGAAGCTATAACCGGCAATGAGGCAGCAGACCTCATTGCCTTAAGTACAGACACAGACCAATCAGCAGTTGAACACACTCCTGCAGGCTAATTTACTAGTATCCAGCAGGGCCAATCAGGGCTTGCCCCTGACCTACACAGTTGCAGGCTAATGCCTGTTAATAAGCCTAATCAGCCCACAGGCTGCCTGCTATGCGCATGCGCCCGGCTACCAGCACCGCCGGGACGCAGCGCTAGTGTACTAGCGTCTGGCCGTTGCCCTGGTAACGGCCGGACAGGAAGAGGAAATGACGTCCCGGTCGTCAAGGTGACGGCCGGGACGCTGGGGCGCATGAGAAGCGAGCCGCGGCGGCTGTGAGTACCGCCGCGGCTCGTGACAGCCTCTCTCTCACACCCCTTCTTTATCACTCTGTGCCTCTCTCTCACCCCTTATTTATCACTCTGTGCCTCTCTCTCACACCCCTTCTTTATCACTCTGTGCCTCTCTCTCACACCCCTTCTTTATCACTCTGTGCCTCTCTCTCACCCCTTCTTTATCACTCTGTGACTCTCTCTCACCCCTTCTTTATCACTCTGTGCCTCTCACCCCTGCTTTATCACTCTGTGCCTCTCACCCCTTCTTTATCACTCTGTGCCTCTCTCTTACACCCCTTCTTTATCACTCTGTGCCTCTCACCCCTTTTTTATCACTCTGTGCCTCTCTCTCACCCCTTCTTTATCACTCTGTGCCTCTCACCCTTTCTTTATCACTCTGTGTCTCTCTCTCACCCCTTCTTTATCACTCTGTGCCTCTCTCTCACACCCCTTCTTTATCACTCTGTGCCTCTCTCTCTCACCCCTTCTTTATCACTCTTTGCCTCTCTCTCACCACTTCACACACTATGTGCTTCTCTCTCTCTCTCACACCCCTTTACACACTCTGTGCCTCTCTTTCTCATCCCTTTACACACTGTGCCTCTCTCTCTCACACCTCTTTACACACTCTGTGCCTCTCTCTCACACCCCTTTACAAATTATGTGCCTCTCTCACCCCTTCTTTATCACTCTGTGCCTCTCTATCACCCCTTTACACACTCTGTGCCTCTCTCTCACACCCCTTTACACACTCTGTGCCTCTCTCTCTCACCCCTTTACACACTCTGTGCCTGCCTCTCTCTCTCTCTCTCTCTTTCTCTCTCTTTTTCTTTCGCTCTCTCTCCACTTTACTTACTTTCTATCAGCTTCTTTCATCTGTTCTCTGCTTTCTTGTGTCTTCTTTCTTCTTACTTGGTCCTCTCTGCGCTGCTCCTCACTGAATGAATGATGTCACACCTGACATTCAGAGTGAACAGAGCAGAGCGGAGGAAGGAGGAGGGACGCCGGCACCGCGATCACTTTAGTATGTTTTTCTTTTTTCTTTTCTTAACTATCCAGCTCTTCCCCCCCCCAACGAGTGGGAGCAAAGCAAGCCCCGCCCCCCCCCCCCCCCCCCCTCCACCCGACGGGGGGAAAAAAAGAAAAGAAAAAGAACATAGAACAGTAAACAGATTTAAAAAAAAAAAAATCACCAGTGAGAGCCTGGGCCTGGGCCCCCTGACATGCTCGGGTAAATAGTACCCACCCCCCCCCCCCTCTCGGCGGCCCTGATTATAGTTTCATAGTGTATCATTTAGGCACCACATCATAGGATGAAGAGCTTCATTGACAAGGTCTATAGATATGGAGGCATGAGTAGACATACTAATGGGTAATCTGGACTCAGATTAGGGCCAGGTCATAGCTAAGCAGTATTATATCTATTCAGGAGTATGAATTATGTACTGGGGAGTAGAAGGTGTATTCTCGGGTTATGGTTTCCTTTAGTCTCCAGGAGACATAGAGGAGTTCAAATTTAATAAGATTTAAGAGGGATTTTGATATTTGCTGATCTGATTTGTGAGTAGTGGCCCCTGAGATAGACCTGTCCAAAGTGTTGTTCACCACTGTCCACTGCAACAATAATATCATCATTTCTAATTTGAGATATGAACCTTTCCAGTTTATTAAAAAAGGATTGCTGGTTTTCATTAGTGGCATATACATCATCTATAGTATATAGTCTGTTGTTTAAATTGCTTATCATTATTATTAAATAACATATAAACCTTCTTTGTCTGGCTAGAAACTGATCAGCTCAAAGATAGTTGGACATGAGTTCTACCCCTTTCTTCTTTTTGGATCGCAGGATATGTATAAGGACACGTGTTACAGGGTGATTCATGACGTAGCTTTTGTACAAAATGGACCAAAAAACAAAATAGAAATTTTAGCGACCTAAAAATCTATGACAATAATATAGAAACAGAGAAGGCAGAAAAACGTCACAAAGGGTTTTAAATACGATATTTAATGAACAGGTACTAATATAATAGAAACAATACAGTATAAAATTGCATAAACTGGGGTGCCCCCCTAAAGAACACTAGAGCTCCATCTTGTATTCCGTTAAATTACTAAAAAACGAAAACTATAAATATATAGATAAACAATGAAATAGTACCGAACTATGAATAAAATCATATGCATAAGGAAACACAGTATATCGGCAACATGAATCCACTGAATGCAGCTTACGATTCCAATAATGAGAAATGTGGTCAGCAGTCGTAAAAATTTTTCACAGAGTTCCAACTAATCATCCTTGAAATGCTACCCAGATTTAAAAGAGCAGAATCACTCCATAAGAAAGCCTCTTGTAGACGAGAGATAATATAATATATAACGCTGTATGTTGTATTAAAAATCATGAACGAACCCGTCCTTGGTGCTCCTGAACCACTCACAGAGAACTGACAGGAACCTGGACCAACGTAATAATGAGCCTTCGTAGTAACAAAGTACGGGTCCGCACGGTACATTAAGGGATATAGGTCGACCAACCAGCGTCCCACACAGTGAGCTAATAAAGAAAGACTCTGAGACAAGTATTTGTCAAAATTATTTTGGTCACAGCTTTTTTAAAAACTTCCAAACTTGGTAGACAAGCAGCGTGCAAGGCTAATAAAATTTACCACGTTTTCCAGTTACATCTGAAAAAATAGGGCATGTTCTGCCTACTATGTAGGCACTGCAACAACGTCCTCTTGAGACCAGCCCCTTGGCATAAATCACCCTCCAATTGCTGAAACCTGGCGCGCCACCCATATTGGCCCAACCGTTGAAGCTGGAACCAGGCATGCGGCCGTCTACCCAGATTGATACTGCCTGGCATTCTCTCTAGAAAAATGTCACCACCTTTTCCAGTTCCATCTGGAAAAATAGGGCGTGTTCTGCCTACCATGTAGGCACTGCAACAACGTCCTCTTGAGACCAGCCCCTTGGCATAAATCACCCTCCAATTGCTGAAACCGGGCACGCCGCCCGTATTGGCCAACCGTTGAAGCTGGAACCAGGCATGGGTGATACTGCCCGGCCCTGCTGGCTCCCCACTTTCTATGCCTTGCTCGCCGCTTTCCCGTCCTTCCAACTGTGACAAAGCAGTTTGAGCAATAAATTATATTCACAAACCATACAATGACAACGACATAACTTTTCAAGCATTTACAAAGATTACATATATAAAGTGCTTAATATATATTATTTATTTTTATATTTTACATTTTATTTTTATTTATTTTTAAAGAAATACCTGCATGTACTGTAGGGGGATGGGTGGGTGGGAGACTGAAAAACTATGTATAATAAACTTCCTTCCCCATCTCCTTTAACTACCCTCACCTTGTCCTGCCTCCTGGCTCGCCCCCTCCTTTCCCTGAGTGGCTACATGCACTGCTCAGGTGTAACAAAACAGGACGGACTTCTATGTCTGCCCCCATCCCCCCCCATTTCTTCATGGGCCTTTGTCTTTGTGATTTCAATCTAAAATCCTCATCATTTCTCCAACATACTGACCCCCCGGTATTCTCTGTAAACTGAATGAATAAAGTTTGTGTACTTTAGCATACACATTGCACTGCCTGGGAATGCCCCCATGTACACAAACATCCTGCTCAGCTAATTATCTATAGTTTTGTACGTATCTGCTTGCACTGCTCCCTCTCTTTTTCCTTGAGTCCCACCTCGGTTATTGTAAAAAGATCAACAAAATTATCCTCCTCAGTTTCCTTCCTGGTGCATTTTGGTAAATGTCCCGCCACTGCTCCCAACCAACGGCTATGCTTCCCTGTACGAACAAACTTTCTTTCTGTGACTCCACCTACACAAGTCTATTCCTTACCGCATCCACCCCGGGGCCCACTAGCTTCTTCTTCCTCTTATTATTCCTTACTACGCGCCGCTGCTTCTTCAACGACTTATACATCTGCTCGCTCTACAACTCGGATGAACTATCGTCACCTGAGCTGTAACCTACGCCGCCTCGATCTTTATAAACATCCCTAACCTTAATATTTGCATTACCTACATCCTTATCATCAATTGCACATTACAATTTAACACAACATTATTATTAATTTCACCATTCCCTTGTGATGCGATGAATGTTCTTCTGGCCACGCTGGAAATGGCGTCAGTCGTAGACAATACAAGCCTAGCTGTGCTGGACTTGGCGTCAACTCTCGGGTGTACCGTCTCCTGTAATCCAATGAATGACCTCTTGGCTGCGCTGGAAATGGTGTCAGCCGGAGATGGTGCACCGCCCGCTGCACTGGACATGATGCGATGAATGTCCTTTTGGCCGCCCTAGAAATGGCATCAGACGTAGAAAATGCACCGCTGGCTGTCCTGGATGTGGCTTTTTTGTGTACCCTCCCTGTAATCCTTTTGGCCGCGCTGGAAATAGCGTCAGCCATAGATGATCGCGTCAGCTGTCCGGTGTGCTGGTGTTGGAGTCCGCGCTGGACCATGCGTGAACTCTGTTATGTTAATCAACAGCTTTTGCTGCTATTGATTAACACCTTGAAGGCCAGATCTTAAGTGTGCCGGGATGAGGTTTTAGCTGTATGGTGCAGACTTGTGTACTTTTTGCCATAAGTTGTGCTAAACTCTCCAATCAGCAGGACTTCTGAAAAAGATGCTGTAATATTTTTCAGTTATCAGACAACTTTAATGGTAATTAGGCAAATTTACCGACCACAGGGTCCTTGTGTAATATTAACTTATTAGTGCTATTCAATGTTATAGCAGAGAATTTGTATATAATCGGGAATAATAGCACTTGTAATTAGATGTAATAAGACACCTCCCAGTACTATGTCCTAGTCCGCAAGTGCTTTTATGACTATAAACCTCCCATGAGAATAAACAAACATATAGCAAGAATGGGTTTAGCTTGTATCTTGTGCTTATTGGTGTGATGTGACAACCCCCTATTAAGTCTGTGCTAGCCAACATACTCAAACCTATGCTATTCAATATTTATGATATTTTACAGACTCTTGACCACACAACATGAATTTGGTTGAGATTAGTAGTAAAATCAGAGCAATGAGGCATGTTAACTGCGTTATAACTAGAGATGCTCACTGACACCCGTGTTTTGGTTTTTCTTTTGGTTTTAGATCTGGATTACCTTCGTGTTTTGGTTTTGGTTTTGCAAAACCGCCCTTGCGTGTTTTGGTTTTGGTTTTGTTTGGTTTTGTTTTCCTATTTTCATTAAAAATCAATGTTTTTGGCCCTAAAATAACCAAATTTAGTGCTCCACCTGTTTCTAGGTAATGTAATTGTAAAGCTAATAAATTATCCAAAAACAGTTTCATTCCTGGTAGGCCTTCATTAATTCTACACACAAACCAGATTGTCTTCCTCTCCATCTATGAATATTGGCATTGCAGCCATCGTCTTTGGATGTATATTACACCCTACACTTATACTTAAATATGTAAGACATGGACAAAGGCAGTTTGGTTTCTGTCTCTCTAGGCCCCCCTCCAGTTGTTGTAAATACCAAAAAATTCAGCCGTTATAGACTGTACAATTGTCACTCACCGGACTGTGAGTGCCATTTCCCGTGTGTTCAGGAACCGTGGCCGTCCGCCATCCTGAGGGTCTGCGCATGTGCAGCCCTTATCAAGCCTTCAGTACCTGTTTCTTTTAATTGATTGGATGATCAGGCAACCCTCCCTATTTAAACCACCTGTGATCATTACCTGGGTGCCTGATCTTGGAGTCTCATTCCCCGTGAGCCTCTGAAGGTGTTCCTGTGTTCCTCGTGTATTCAGCTCCTGCTGATTCCTGTTTACTGCTATTGTGGTTTCCAGACCACTTCAACTCTCCTGTGTTCCTCGTGCCTGCACTCAGCTGATTCCTATCCGCTGCCTCCGTTACTACTAGAGTTCCTGTTCACGTCAACTCTCCTGTGTTCATCGTGCCTGCACTCAGCTGATTCCTATCCGCTGCCTCCGTTACTTCTACAGAGTTCCTGTTCACTTCAACTCTCCTGTGTTCATCGTGCCTGCACTCAGCTGATTCCTATCCGCTGCCTCCGTTACTACTACAGAGTTCCTGTTCACTTCAACTCTCCTGTGTTCATCGTGCCTGCACTCAGCTGATTCCTATCCGCTGCCTCCGTTACTACTACAGAGTTCCTGATCGTCTCAACTCTCCTGGGTTTATCGTGTCAGCTCTCCGCTGCCTCCACCTCTACTACTGGATACCAGACAGCCTCAACTCTCCCGTGTTCTTCATGTTTCCAGTTCCACTTACTACTGCTTCCTGAGTATTGCTTAGTTGATTCTGGATTACCTGCCGTGCGCTGCACCAACCTGATTACCGCTTCCACCCTCCAGTGGTCTCTCCTCCTGCCGGCCTTCAGCCGTTCAGGTATCCCTGCACGTCTCTCTGACAGCCTGCTCTCCTGAACCGCGGTATGCATACTTTCCATTGACTTTGCTTGTGTATTGCATATCCATCTGGACTGAGTTGTGTTCTCCTCCGGAGCCTCCTATCCACTGAAGCTATTGTTACAATTGACTTTGTTTCCTATTGCCTGGATAGCTATTGTGACTTTGTATACTTCAAGCAGTGCTTGTCAGTTATCGTTGTATTGTGGATGTCATCGTGGGATCAAGTTCTGTGTGCCCCGTGTATACTCTGCTTTACATTCATCTCCTCGTGCCCCTTCTCACATATATATAGCAGTGGTACAACTTGCTGACGCAGACCACTGACTCCTGTTCCCTGTGACACCAGTTTCAAGTATCCTCTCACATAAGCAGTGGTACAACTTGCTATACGCAGACCACTGACTTCCCCGTTACCTACTTTCACCTGGATTCCATTCCTTCACTATAGACAGTGGTACAACTTGCTATACGCAGACCGCTGACTCTCACTACCTCCTCGCTACTTCTGGACATTCCTCCTCACTATAGCAGTGGTACAACTTGCTATACGCAGACCACTGACTTTCCTCACGTTCCCTTGTCCATCTGGTTCCTCGTGTACATTCATCTACTCATTACCAGTTGCTGCTAGTCATAGACTTTCCTCAAGCATTTTCTCACCATCTGCTGTTTCTCCTGTTCCGTTGTCACCCTGCTATCAGAGAACCATAGTACCAACTATATTACTCTGGTAAGTCCATCATCTGGTGATATCCTGGGCAAAGACTCCTAGTGCCCGTGACAGTAAGATCAGGCCATGACAGACCCAGGTGCGGAACCTACAGCTAAAGAGATGCTGCAGCATCTGGTTACCCGTATTGAGCAACAGGATGTTCGCCAACAACATTTGCTGCAATGTTACCAGGCGTTAGCCTCCCAAAGAACGTCTGAGCAAAATATCACAGCTACTGTTGATGCTCCTGTGCCTTCCTCCGTTTCCCCAGTGCCATCCCAGGTGTCTACTGCTTCCACGCTTCACCTGCCTACTCCGTCAAAATATGATGGAGACCCCAAAACATGCAGGGGTTTTCTAAATCAATGCTCAGTTCATTTTGAGCTTCAACCTCACAATTTCTGTACTCATCGTTCCAGAGTGGCCTATCTCATTTCCTTGTTTTTTACGGACAAGCTCTTGCATGGGCTTCCCCTCTCATTATTACAAGATAGTGCCAAATTTATTTCCACGTTTCGAAGTATATTTGATGAACCTGGTCGTGTTATTTCCGCTGCATCCAGCATCCTCCGTCTACGTCAGGGTTCTCGTATTGTAGGCCAGTACGTCATTCAATTTCGGATATTAGCCTCTGAACTTCAGTGGAACACTGAAGCGTTAATTGCCGCCTTCTGGCAGGGGCTTTCTGATAAAATTAAAGATGCACTGACTACTCAATAATTACCTACTTCTCTAGAAGATTTGATTTCTCTTTGCCACCGTGTAGACATGAGATTTCGTGAAAGAGAGTCTGAAAAAACAACTTCATTTAAAGCACCTCTTCGCTCAAGCTCTCAAGTTCGCCCAGTTTCATCTCCGGTGATACCCATGGAGATAGGTCGCTCCAAATTAACTTCAGAGGAGAGGGACCGAAGAGTAAAAAATAGACTTTGTATCTATTGTGCTGATTCTACTCATATGCTCAATTCATGCCCTAAAAAATCAGGAAATGCCAGGCCCTAACCAGTTCTGGAGAGGTAAAGTTAGGGTCCCTGGAGTCCTCTCCATGTTCTATGAAATTAAAAGTTTGTGCTTTTGATGTTACAGTTTCCTTTGCTACCAAATCCTTTAAGTCCCAAGCAGTTATTGACTCTGGAGCTGCAGGAAATTTTATTTCTAAATCCCTCGTGAATCAATGGTCCCTACCAGTGATTACTTTGAAAATACCTATTACTGTGACTGCTATCGATGGATCACACATTATTAATGGTCTCATCACCCAGAGTACGTCTCCAGTAACCCTTCAAATTGGTGTATTACACCAGGAAGAAATTTCATTTTTAGTTCTTCCTGTTACTACCAGTCCTATTGTTTTAGGCCTTCCATGGCTTCAACGTCACTCTCCTCAGATTGACTGGCACACTCCTCAAGTTACGTCTTGGGGGCCTGAATGTCATCATCGTTGCATCTCTAGAGTGGTTCCTATCAAAATACAGCAATCCTCCATTTCACCTTGTTCACCGGGACTTCCTCCTCAGTATGCTTCTTTTGCCGATGTATTTGATAAAACTCAGTCTGAACGTCTTCCTCCTCATCGTTCGTGGGACTGTCCGATTGATCTTCAACCTGGCAAGACTCCTCCCAGGGGACGTGTGTATCCACTTTCGTTACCTGAAACTCAAGCTACATCTGAATACATCCAAGAGAATCTCCAGCGAGGATTTATTCAACCTTCTACCTCTCCCGCTGGAGCAGGGTTTTTCTTCGTAAAAAAGAAGGACGGGTCATTACGCCCCGCATAGATTTCCGTGGACTTAACGCCATAACTATCAAAAATCGGTATCCCATTCCATTAATTACTGAGTTATTTGATCGTATCAAGGGAGCCCGGATTTTTACCAAGTTGGATCTTCGTGGTGCCTACAATTTAATTCGAATCAGGTCCGGTGACGAATGGAAGACAGCTTTCAACACCAGAGACGGGCATTATGAATATTTAGTAATGCCCTTCGGGTTATGTAATGCCCCCGCTGTTTTCCAGGGTTTCATTAATGAGATCTTCCGGGACTTGTTATATGTTTGTGTCGTCGTCTATCTGGACGACATATTGATCTTTTCGCAGGACCTGCCTTCTCATCATCAACATGTGGCAGAGGTCCTTTCCAGACTCCGGAAAAATTCATTATTCTGCAAGTTAGAAAAATGTTCATTCGAGTAGCCCCAGATTCCATTTCTGGGATATATTGTCTCCGGAGTTGGTCTTCAGATGGATCCAGAAAAGGTGAATGCTGTGTTACATTGGCCTCAGCCAACTACTCTTCGTGCAATTCAGCGTTTTTTAGGTTTTGCCAATTACTATAGACGCTTCATTCAAGATTTTTCCTCGATTGCATCTCCTATTGTGGCCCTAACTCGTAAAGGGGCCAATACTAAACAATGGTCCTCTGAGGCTCTTCAAGCCTTCCAGTTTCTCAAAGAGTCCTTCTCCTCTGCTCCTGTTCTTCGACAGCCTGATGTGACGCTTCCCTTCTTCCTAGAGGTAGATGCCTCTAATGTTGGTTTAGGAGCCATTCTCTCCCAAAGATCGGAGCAACAAAAATTCCATCCTTGTGCCTTTTACTCTCGGGGTCTTCTGCCTGCGGAGAATAATTATACCATCGGGGACAAGGAGTTGCTGGCTATAAAAGTAGCATTAGAGGAATGGAGATATTTGTTGGATATTTGTTGTCATCCTGTGACACTTTTTACTGATCATAAAAATTTGTCATATTTACAGTTTGCTCAATGTTTGAATCCTCATCAAGCAAGATGGTCTCTTTTCTTTTCTCGTTTTGAACTAATCATAACCTTCAAACCAGCTGCAAAAAATAAAAAAGCAGACGCTCTATCTCGAGCTTTTGTGACGTTCTCAGACGTTGAAGATGGTCCCAACCACTCTATATTAGACCCCAAATGTGTTTCTCTGGCTGCTTCTTCCACTAAGGTGCTACCATTTGGGAGAACCCTCGTGCCTCCTGCTCTTAGGAAGAAAATCCTTTCGTGGTTTCACTCTTCTCGTTTTTCTGGACACTCTGGTGAACGCAAGACCTTTGAAATTCTTTCTCGAAGTTACTGGTGGCCTTCTATGAGGAAAGATGTCAAAGATTTTGTGGCTGCGTGTGAATTGTGTTCCCAGTTCAAGACTCCCCGCAGAACTCCAGCGGGTTTGCTTCAACCACTACCCATTCCTTCCAAGCCGTGGACCGTTATTAGTATGGACTTTGTTACTGATCTTCCTCCTAGTAAAAACTGCAATACTATTTGGGTAGTGGTGGACAGATTTTCGAAGATGGCACATTTCGTTCCTTTGACCGGTTTACCTTCTTCATCTACTCTGGCTGATTATTTCATCAAAGAAATCTTCCGTATTCATGGATGTCCTTCCAAGATTGTTTCAGATAGAGGAGTAAAATTCGTTTCCAGATTCTGGCGGGCCCTCAGTAAGACCTTGGGTATCCGATTATCACTCTCATCCTCCTACCATCCTCAATAAAACGGACAAACCGAAAGGGTCAATCAAGATCTTGAGACTTTTATAAGGATGTTCTCTTCAGCCAACCAAGACAACTGGGTAGATTTGCTTCCATGGGCTGAATTTGCTCATAACAACATGTATCATGAGTCATCTTCTAAAACTCCATTCTTTGTGGTTTAGGGTCACCATCCGTCTTTTCCGGAATTTCCTGCCCTCCCTCCCACCCAAGTTCCTGCTGTAGAGACTGTTTGTCAGACCTTCAAAAATATTTGGTCTCAGGTCAAAACCTGTTTAAAGAAGACATCTGCCAGATATAAGTCTTTTGCAGATAAAAAGAGACGGGCTATTCCACCACTGAAAATCGGAGATCGTGTTTGGTTATCAACCAAAAATATACGTTTGAAGGTCCCATCTATGAAGTTCGCTCCTCGTTTTATTGGTCCGTATAGGATCATTCAAGTGATAAATCCAGTTTGTTTCAAACTTCTACTACCTAAGAACCTTCGTATTTCCAATGCATTCCATGTGTCTTTGCTCAAACCTCTTATCATCAACCGTTTCTCGGTCCCTCCTTCAGCACCTCGGCCAGTTCAAATTCATCAAGAGGAGGACTTTGAGATTACTCACATATTGGATGCAAAAATTTCGCGAGGAGTTCTTCGTTTCCTCGTTCATTGGAAGTGCTTTGGTCCTGAAGAGCGGTCATGGATCAAAGCAGAAGATCTCAATGCTCCAGCTCTTCTTAAGAAGTTTTATTCCAAGTTTCCGGACAAACCCGGTTCCAGGTGTTCTGTGCCCACCTTTAAAAGGGGGGGTACTGTCACTCACCGGACTGTGAGTGCCATTTCCCGTGTGTTCAGGAACTGTGGCCGTCCGCCATCCTGAGGGTCTGCGCATGTGCAGCCCTTATCAAACCTTCAGTACCTGTTGCTTTTAATTGATTGGATGATCAGGCAACCCTCCCTATTTAAACCACCTGTGATCATTACCTGGGTGCCTGATCTTGGAGTCTCATTCCCCGTGAGCCTCTGAAGGTGTTCCTGTGTTCCTCGTGTATTCAGCTCCTGCTGATTCCTGTTTACTGCTATTGTGGTTTCCAGACCACTTCAACTCCTGTGTTCCTCGTGCCTGCACTCAGCTGATTCCTATCCGCTGCCTCCGTTACTACTACAGAGTTCCTGTTCACGTCAACTCTCCTGTGTTCATCGTGCCTGCACTCAGCTGATTCCTATCCGCTGCCTCCGTTACTTCTACAGAGTTCCTGTTCACTTCAACTCTCCTGTGTTCATCGTGCCTGCACTCAGCTGATTCCTATCCGCTGCCTCCGTTACTACTGCAGAGTTCCTGTTCACTTCAACTCTCCTGTGTTCATCGTGCCTGCACTCAGCTGATTCCTATCCGCTGCCTCCGTTACTACTACAGAGTTCCTGATCGTCTCAACTCTCCTGGGTTTATCGTGTCAGCTCTCCGCTGCCTCCACCTCTACTACTGGATACCAGACAGCCTCAACTCTCCCGTGTTCTTCATGTTTCCAGTTCCACTTACTACTGCTTCCTGAGTATTGCTTCGTTGATTCTGGATTACCTGCCGTGCGCTGCACCAACCTGATTACCGCTTCCACCCTCCAGTGGTCTCTCCTCCTGCCGGCCTTCAGCCGTTCAGGTATCCCTGCACGTCTCTCTGACAGCCTGCTCTCCTGAACCGCGGTATGCATACTTTCCATTGACTTTGCTTGTGTATTGCATATCCATCTGGACTGAGTTGTGTTCTCCTCCGGAGCCTCCTATCCACTGAATCTATTGTTACCATTGACTTTGTTTCCTATTGCCTGGATAGCTATTGTGACTTTGTATACTTCAAGCAGTGCTTTTCAGTTATCGTTGTATTGTGGATATCATCGTGGGATCAAGTTCTGTGTGCCCCGTGTATACTCTGCTTTACATTCATCTCCTCGTGCCCCTCCTCACATATATAAAGCAGTGGTACAACTTGCTGATGCAGACCACTGACTCCTGTTCCCTGTGACACCAGTTTCAAGTATCCTCTCACATAAGCAGTGGTACAACTTGCTATACGCAGACCGCTGACTCCCACTACCGCCTCACTACTCCTGGACATTCCTTCTCACTATAGCAGTGGTACAACTTGCTATACGCAGACCACTGACTTTCCTCACGTTCCCTTGTCCATCTGGTTCCTCGTGTACATTCATCTACTCATTACCAGTTGCTGCTAGTCATAGACTTTCTTCGAGCATTCTCTCACCATCTGCTGTTTCTCCTGTTCCGTTGTCACCCTGCTACCAGAGAACCATAGAACCAACTATATTACTCTGGTAAGTCCATCATCTGGTGATGTCCTGGGCAAAGACTCCTAGTGCCCGTGACAACAATATTAATTGAAATGGACAAAGGCAGTTTGGTTTCTGTCTCTATAGGCCCCCCTACATTTGTAGAAAATACTAAAAATTTCAGCCGTTATAGACTGTACAATATTAATTGAAATGGAGAAAGCCAGTTTGGTTTCTGTCTCTCTAGGCCCCCCTCCACGTGTATAAAATACAAAAAAATTCAGCCGTTATAGACTGTACAATATTAATTGAAATGGAGAAAGCCAGTTTGGTTTCTGTTTCTCTAGGCCCCCCTCCACTTGTATAAAATACAAAAAATTTCAGCCGTTATAGACTGTAGAATATTAATTGAAATGGAGAAAGCCAGTTTGCTTTCTGTCTCTCTAGGCCCCCCTCCACGTGTATAAAATACAAAAAAATTCAGCCGTTATAGACTGTACAATATTAATTGAAATGGAGAAAGCCAGTTTAGTTTCTGTTTCTCTAGGCCCCCCTCCACTTGTATAAAATGCAAAAAAATTCAGCCGTTATAGACTGTACAATATTAATTGAAATGGAGAAAGCCAGTTTGATTTCGGTCTTTCTAGGCCCCCCTCCACTTGTATAAAATACAAAAAAATTCAGCCATTACAGACTGTTTAATATTAATTGACATGGAGAAAGCCAGTTTGGTTTCTGTCTCTCTAGGGCCCCCTCCACTTGTATAAAATACCAAAAAATTCAGCCGTTATAGACTGTACAATGTTAAGAGAAATGGACAAAGCCAGTTTGGGGTCACTCTGTCTATGACACCCTACCCTTAAGGAGAAATTGCCCAAACAGCAGCCTTTCAAGACGGTACGTGATATGGAAATGCCACAAGTCCCTTTCCTCTTTGGGGATAGATTGCACCCTACACTTACATAGAAAGTTTTAAAAAGATGTTATCGTCATCATCTTCAGCTTCATCCTCACCCTCATCAGTGTGTACGTCATCATCACAGACTATCAATTCATCGCTGCTTGAATCCGCCATTAGAGAACAGTCAGTGCTTGGATGTATTGGATGGTGAAGGCCTTCCTCGTGGAAGATGTAGTTCATTTTTATAAACATAATTTTCTCCACATTTTTGGGAAGTAACTTTCTACGGCGATCACTGATTAAGTTCCCTGCTGTGCTGAACACTCGTTCAGAGTACACACTGGAGGGTGGGCAGCTTAAGTATTGCAAAGCAAGTTTGTACATGGGTTTCCAAATGGCCTGCTTTTCTTCCCAGTAAGGAAAGGAACTGTCTGACATTTCCATATCAACTACCTCTTGAAAGTAATCCTCCACCATCCTTTGCATTTTAATACTCATATTGCAGTTATGGGCAAGGTCACACATTTTTTAGAAAAATCCTTCAAACCAGCCCAGATGTTAAACTGTTCTGGTCTGCCCGCTACGTCCTCCCTGCTTTTTTTGGGAAAATTTAATTTTTTTACGAGCAGCAGCTGCTTGAGAAACTGAAGGAGGACACGTCGGCAAGCCAAGGCCCAGTTAAGCGGACAACTTGCTGAGCAATAGCTCCTTGCAAAAGTTCACATCTCGTTCATTTTGAAGCAAAGACTCAATGTAGGTCTTAAACCTTGGATCAAGCACAATGGCCAAAACGTAGTGATCCGAGCTCAAGATCTTAATAACTCGAGGATCATTGTGAAGCGAATTAAGTACTTGATCGACAAGGCCAACATACTTTGCGGAATTGCTTGCTTTCATCTCCTACCTCAGTTTCTAAAGCTGCTTTTCCAATATTCTAATTAAAGGAATGACTTGGCTCAAATTTGCAGAATCTGCACTCACTTCACACTTCACAACTTCAAATGTTTTCAGCACCTTTCACAGCACTGAAAGGATTCCCCACTGTGCAATACTGAAATACATGCCCCCTCCTTTCCCAATGTCATGGCTTGTGCAATACGCTTGGATGGCTTTGCGCTGCTCCTCCATCCTCTGCAGCATGTACAGGGTGGAGTTCCACCTAGTTACCACCTCCTGCTTAAGTTGGTGGCAGGGCAAGCTAAACTGCTCTTGGAGCTGCTGCAATCTCCTACATGCTGTGGTCGAATGCCTGAAATGGCCTGAAATCTTATGGGCCACCGAAAGCATCTCCGGCACCTCACGGTTACTTCGTAGGAAGCTCTGCACCACCAAGTTGATGGTGTGAGCAAAACAGGGAATGTGCTGGAAATCACCCAGCTGTAATGCTCGCACTATATTGTTGGCGTTATCAGAAATGACATATCCTGGGGAGAGTCCAAGTGGTATAAGCCATGTATCAATCACATCTCTCAGTTTGCGTAACAAATTGTCAGCTGTATGCCTGTTAGTGAAGCCGGTGATACAAAGAGTGGCCTGCCTGTGACAAATGTTACGTAGTGGTGTACTTGCTGGTGAAGGTGAATGACCGACCCAGTGGGCTGTGACAGTCATATAGTCTTTGGTTTGCCCACTTCCACTTGTCCACATATCTGTGGTTAAGTGGACAGTGGGCAGAATGTCATTTCTCAGCGTAATCTCTACATTTGTACACTCTTTTTGGTATAGTTGTGGAATAGCTTTACGGGAAAAATGGTGTTTTGCGATGGAATTCTGTAACGCGGACACAAAACCTCAATTAACTGTGAAAAACCAGCTGCGTTTATTGTAGAGATTGGACACAGATCTAACACTAACATGGCAGCTATGGCGTCTGTGATTCGCTTGGCGACTGGGTGACTGCTGTCATATTTGCTTCCCCTAGCAAATGATTGTTTCACAGTTAATTGTTGAAATGTAGGACTGCTCTTTTTCTTGGCCTTCCTCTGGGCTGACGATTCACCCCCAGCAACAGCAGCAGCAGTGGGACTAACGCTTTCTTCAGAGGAATCAATAATAATGCAGGAGTCATCCAGCCTTAATAATTGGGATGCAGGGCTAACTCCGAGCGCTACTGAGGATATTGATGAGGATGGTGTGGTGGGTGTATTTTGTAGCCGTCAGGATGCCGGTGAGCGGAGGGTCCTAGCTGATGATGGAGTGCTTGTAATTTTTTTGGAAGAACTTTCACCTTTTCCCAAAACTTTGCCATGAACTCTCGTCAAATGGCGTAACATAGACAAGGTTCCAAGATGGTTAAGGTCCCTCCCTCGGCTGACTGTGGCTTGACATACACTACAAATGGCTATACAGTTGTTGTCTGGATTGGGGTAGAAATAATTCCACACATAAGAAGTGGATTTTTTTGGTTTTATGGCCTGGCATGACAATGGCCCTTTTCTTGTCACATGCCAGAACTGCTGCCACTGGTGCAGGACTGACACAACAACCTCATCCTCATCAACATCCTCATTTGCGCCCTCGTCACCTCCACAAATCTCCCCCTCATCCTCTTCTATTTCCAAAGTAACATCCTCAGTTTGTGTATCACCGGCTACACTCGGGCTGTTCAGGCACACATCAGCAGAACTGCTGAAAGGGTCCCTCTTTATGGTTACACTAGCAGAATGCTCACGATTAGACATCCCACTGTTGGATGGACTTTCCACAGGGATTGGTGTCATTTGTGATTCAGAGCAAACATTATCCTCTAATGCCTTACTGTTATCTTGCAGCTCGGCTTTGACCCGTAACAGTAGTTTTGCACCACTTGTAGGCTCGGTAACATTTTTTGATCTGCCACTAGTAGACAAAGGTGAAGGCCTCATTCTCTCTTTGACACTGAGTGTATAGAATGGCATGTTGGCAATTTTTTTTTTATCGGCACTTAACTTTTCCTCAGTTACACTTCTTTTGTGCTTCAACGCGGTAAAAATTTTTTGGGTGTGTGTTTTTTTGACTGATTTCAAAAGACTGTGTAGTTTGACATCACCTTTCCCAGATGACGTACTGGGAACACTACTATCAGGACTGGTGACAGGACCTGGTTGCTCATTCTGCTCATAGGTGGACTGCTTTGAATCCATTCTGAGTCCAACGCACTTGTAGTGCTATAAATTGTTTTAGATACTGCTGACAGATAGTACTTTTGACAGCCAGAAATATTAATGCAAAAGAATGGGGGATACCCCAAAAGCACTTTGGAGTGCTACAAATTATTTTTTCAATCTGCTGACAGATACTACTTTTGACAGCCAGAAATATTAATGCAAAAGAATGGGGGACACCCCAAAAGCACTTTGGAGTGCTACAAATTATTTTTTCATTCTGCTGACAGATAATACTTTTGACAGCTAGAAATATTAATGCAAAAGAATAGGGGACACCACAAAAGCACTTTGGAGTGCTACAAATATTTTTTTCAATCTGCTGACAAATACTACTTTTGACAGCCATAAATACTAATGCAAAAGAATGGGGGATACCCCAAAAGCACTTTGGAGTGCTACAAATATTTTTTTCAATCTGCTGACAGATACTACTTTTGACAGCCAGAAATATTAATGCAAAAGAGTGGGGGACACGCCAAAAGCACTTTGGAGTGTTACAAATTATTTTTTCAATCTGCTGACAGATACTACTTTTGACAGCCAGAAATATTAATGCAAAAGAATGGGGGACACCCCAAAAGCACTTTGGAGTGCTACAAATTATTTTTTCAATCTGCTGACAGATACTACTTTTGACAGCCTGCTCGGCTCGGTACTCGGATAGCGTAAGTTCGGGTGGATTCGGTTCTCGGGGAACCGAGCCCGCCCATCTCTAGTTATAACACTCCTACGGTATTTAACCACATTAAATAATCTACAGCCTTCACTGTTGTACCTATTATTTAGTTACTGTTCTACATCAGTATTTTACAAATTACAAATATATATGCCTGTTATACTTAGCCCACCACCATAACATATATGCATATTCATTATTATTAATGCTGATAATGAGTCCAGCTTATAAGCGATGACATCAATGCTGCTAATGATATATTTTAAAGGAGTCTGACAGCGTAATAAATTAACCTGTGCAGCATAAATATATTTTGCATTCACCTTCTAATGAAAATGCATTTGGTTGAGGAACGTTGAATATATTTAATAGTCTTACAGTATAATAATAAATAATATATGTATGCAGACCTGTACCTAATGTCTGTAACAAGTATCAGTAAGATAGTATCATATATATATATATATATATATATATATATATATATATATATATATATATATATATATATCACGCCGTAGTGATAGTAGTAATTTAAGGTACAGTATCTATAAGACAACATCAGCACAGAACAGACATGTGACCAGGAAGTGGAAGGAATAGATAAAGGTAAAGAAACCACAGCATGTATATATATATTCCATACTTGCCAACTTTTCCTCTTTGCCTTTAGGGAGTTCCCGTGGCAGGTGGGCTTGCGGGGGCGGGGCTCGACGAATGTCATAATGTTGGCCCCGCAGCCTGCTGTAATTGGCCAAAATTGTGACAGCCGTTTAGATATGGTTTAGATGACGCAATATTTGTGCCATTAAGCCTACCCCCGACCAATTATCTATTGCGGGGGCGAGAACCGGGAGGTTCCCCTGCTCTCCCGGGAGGTCTGCCAGAAATGCGGGAGTCACCCGGACATTCCGAGAGAGTAGGCAACTATGCATTAAAGAAAAGCAGCTAATGCATCTCTAGAGACTGAAGTGTCTTTTACATTTCTCTCTCCATTACTGAAGTCATGTTGTCTTACCTGTCAGTCTTTGATTAAATCTTGGTCTCCATGAAAATGTCCACTTCCATAGGCATCAATACATGGACATAGGACACAATTTCTCAACTGTGTCATGCCACAGATGGCGAAGCCAACCCCGTCTTGTGCTGGCTCAGCATCAGGGAGAATGTCAGACTCTATGCGAGTGAGGGAGATCACCCCTATTTCAGGGAGTCTCTCTGACATTCAGGGAGAGTTGGTAAGTATGATATATTCTGAGTGACTAAAAATCTTACTATTAAGAAATAAATGTATATAATAACATATATGATGATTCCTTATTGTAATTGTAACCACAGCCTAGATATAACATTGTCTTCTCCTGGTAATCAGCCCGAACAACATACAATTTCACTCCGTCTCCTAAACTAATCATGTCAAACAAAAGAATGTCTGGGAAATGGGGTGACTAATTGTTAGTACCATCAGCATGCTAGTCTATGCATAAAGTAGATCATACTTACCAACTCTCCCGGAATGTCCGGGAGGCTCCCGAAACTTGGATCGGTCTCACAGACTCCTGGGAGAGCTGGCAAATCTCCCGCATCCCACTACTGCCACCACTAAGTGACGCGATTCGCGGTGAATCGCGTCATTTTGGCCCCGCCCCCGTGACAAAATTATATTTCCGTTGCGGGCCCAAACTGATGCGTTTGCCTCTGCCTTGTCCCACCTTAGATAGTATTATTTTGTTACACACATTAACTTGCAAGTCTCCTAACCAAGACATCTCTGCTTAACAATTGCTATCTCAGTACAATACAAGGCCTCTAACATTTATACTTTAGTTCATACTACATAGCTTCCTTACTTTACTTATTTTAATGTATTTACTTTGTAGCATTAAAAAGACACACAATGTTAAATTCATCAAAATAAAATTAATGATTTTAGATTTTTTTTTTTAAAGTTCATCATTTAAAATTTCTTTATCTTTTTTTGAATTTATGAATTCATATTTTCCAGCCCCAGGGCTGTTGCCCTAGAGCGTCCAGGTCTTTCTCTGTTAATTTAAAATCCTTGAAGGTCCAGAGGGTTGTTCAGAGTCCTTACAAGACTGCAAATCTATGTAAAATAAACTTCGTCCCCCCTCTCCTCTACTTACAGTATTAGAGCTTATGCAAGTAGCGTAGGGCATGCGCAATGAGCTACGCTACTTGCATAAGCTCTATTTACAGTATTAGGTGATTCCCCCACTAGCGTGGGAAAATCATATAATACAGTATATAGAGCTTGCGCAATGAACTTAAGTTTATTGCGTACCGGACCTCCTACTAGGTAGGAGGTGTTAGTGGCGGCTCCTGATTTTTTTATTTTTCTTCATGCAACATTAAAGATTCGTTGGATGTACAAATATGGGGCCCTCCTAGCCGAAGCAAAGAAGACTTCTAGCAACAAGGGGCCCCTTCTGGGCGAAGTGAAGAAGAGATTTGTCAAGCATAAACTTTTGGAGAGTACAAATAATTTGGGACTGGGGCAAGCAGGACAATTGGAAGGTATAATTAATCTGGGACTGGGGCAAGCAGGACCTTTTGGACCACAATGAAGACTTCATCGGTGAGTATTTGGGGTGTTATTATTGTTAATAAATGTTTATGGTGTACATGAGGGTGGTTACTGTATTTATTGTGGGTTTCTTATTTTTATTAAATGTATGTGGTAATTATCAGGGTGTTGTGGTTTATTTAACATTTTTTTGTGGAACTACAGGTCCCAGCAAGCCAGGGATGTCAGGGCATGTTGGCACTTGTGGTTCTCCAAGTGGCAACATGCCCTGGCTGCTGTGGGTATGCTGGTGCTTGTAGTTATACAAGCAGCAGCATGCCCTCACTGTTTCGGGCAACCTGGCTGGCTGGCACTTGTAGTTCCACAAAACAAAATGGCGTCAGTTTATTATTTTTACTCACTTTCGCCATTATTACCCTACTACCCACAGCCCAGGGGTAGTAGGAAGAGCCCTAGTGCTATCTGCACTGGGCTGGTTCTTTCTAGGGGTGGGGGGGGGGCACTTGTTTTTTTTGGCGGACCCCACTCCCTAGGGAATCCAGCCCAGGGATGAACAGTCTAGGGTTGGTTAGTCATTATGGCAGGGGAACCCCTGCTGCGTGTCCCACTGCTATAGTGCCGCCAACCCTGGCTGGTTTGCCTAGTGCTGGTAAAGTGAAAATCGGGGGGGACCCCACGCAAAATTTTCTCCCGATTTTCACGGGACCAGCAGTAGTCAGGCAGCATTAGGGTTAAGCATGAATAGCGGGGGGACCTCACGCTTTTTTTTTTTCTTCACTTTTATCTATTCTTTAACATTTTTACACTGCCAGGGCAGTGTAACAGTGATGTGTTTGTACAACACGCTGCTATCAAGCAGCGTGTTGTATCTGGCGTGTCTTTTGAAGCAAACTCTCTTGAGTTTGCTAACTTGCAGCTTCATACATTTGAGAGCTGTATAGCTGCAGTGGCAAACAGTTGGGAGTTTGATCTCTGGCGATTTTGCAAATAGCGATTTTGATAGAAGCAGAAATCTCCCGAGAAAATCGCTGGATTTGCAAAATCGCACTTTGATACATTTACCCCCTGGTGTTTAATCAATACAATACATGTTTTACAATTAGGCCTCCCTCCAGCCTCAACATTAAAATACTAGTATTCACAATTAATAAATAAACCTATTTCCCTCCCTCCAAACAACCCTAGCAATAAATTAAATAGCATTTACGTTTAAGACATATATCTATTTCCTGCAACCATTACTGCCATTAAATAATTCATATTCACATTTAATAAATAGACATCATTTTTTTTCCCAAAGAGCCCCACTTTCAATTAATAGCCCCCAAACCACCCCAACATTAAATTAAAGGTCCAATCATCCCTTCTTAAATTGCTAGACCCCAATATAAAATTAAAGTGATCCACATCACCCCGCAAATAAAATAGCACCAATGAAATAATCAGCCCCCACCTAAATTCCACCATTAATTTAATAGCCTACCTCCCACATTATATGAACACTCCCCCCCTTCCCTCATGCCTGAGTACATTCCCCCAATTGATATTAAGCCACCATAGAGCCCACAAATCATATTATACTGCCCCCAGTTGATATTATGCCACAATAGTGCCCCCAAATCATATTATGACATACAGTAGTGCCCCAAATCATATTATGCTATACAATAGTGCCCCAAATCATATTATGCCATACAGTAGTGCCCTCAAATCATATTATGCCATACAGTAGTGCCCTCAAATCAAATTATGCCATACAGTAGTGCCCCCAAATCATATTAAGCCCCCAAATCATATTATGCCATACAGTAGTGCCCCCAATCACATTATGCAATACAGTTGTTAGTAGTCGCGGCGGCTGCGGGCACCGCCGTGACTCTCATTGTCTCCCAGCTCCTGTCCCGGCCGTCGCTATGGAGACCGGGACGCCACTTCCAGTCCCGATGTCCCGGTTGCCTAGGCAACAACCGGGACGCCGGAGATTACATCACGCAGCGCCCGGCCAGCTGTCAGACAGCCGGGCGCATGCGCACAGGGGGCACAGTACTCAGCCAATAGTGGCTGATTGAGGAGGCCTTGCTACACTTCTACTGGCTGTATGCCAGTAATTTATCCCGCAGCCACCTGGCTGATTATTCCTGCTGGATATCCTGTAGCCTCATTGGCCATTAGTAATTAGCATTAGGCTATTCCTGTGAGTGCTAGTAGGGCTCTGTTCTGATTGGCCCCTGGTACTATTTAAGGCAGTAAGGACTGAACCTCACTGCCGGTTATAGCGTCCTGTTCACAGTTCTGCTGCCTGCTTGTGCTCTCTCTGTTTGGTGCTTAACCTGTGACTGACCTCCCGTGTATGACCCTCGCTTGTTCCTGGACCTCGAACCTACGCTTCTGACCCTGACTATTTGCCTGTATTCCGGATTCTGCTCCTTTGCCTGTGCCCCTGATCTCTCGCTTGTCACTGGATTCCAAACCTGTGCTTGTGACCTCTGACCTTGGTTTACCCTGCCGGATCCCTACGCTGCTGTCCGCCAATCATTCCACTCCTGGGTTCTCCTCCGTCAGCCTGCGGCCAAGTCTGTCCCCACCACTAGGGGCTCCAGCGAACACCAGGCTTTCGGAGTAGACTTCGAGTTTCACTGTGCTGGCTAGGGAGTTCCCAACAACAGTAGTGCCCCCAAATTATATTATGCCACAGAGTGAACATATCTTATACCTCCCCATCCCCTGAGTGGCATCCTGTCTCTTATTCCTCCCCCCCACCCCTGAGTGGCATCCTGTCTCTTCCCACCCCCTCCCCCACTGAGTGGCATGCTGTCTCTTCTCACCCCCCACTGAGTGGCATCCTGTCTCTTCTCCCCCCCCCCCGAGTGGCATCCTGTATCTCCCCCCCCGAGTGGCATCCTGACTCTCATACCCCCCATCCCCTGAGTGGCATCCTGTTTCTTATCCCCCCCCTCCTGAGTGGCATCCTGTCTCTTCTCGCCCCCCCCCCCCCACTTAGTGGCATCCTGTCTCTTCTCGCCCTCCCACTGAGTGGCATCCTGTCCCTTCTCACCCCCCCCACGGAGTGGCATCCTGTCTCTTCTCCCCCTCCCCCCCCCCTAAGTGGCATGTTCCTGTCTCTTCTGCCCCCCCCCCCCGAGTGGCATCCTGTCTCTTATTCCCCCCCCCCCAATGGCATCCTTCCACCTCTTCCCCTCCTGTGTGGCATCCTTTCACTTCACCTCATTTTCTACGTGACATCCTCCCCCCCTTTAGTGTACTCACCTTCATGTCTCTACTCGTGTCCGCTGTCTTCTGCCTTTTTCTGCTTTCTTTTGCTGTCCGCTCCTCAGTCATCTTTCAGGACCCGGCCATGACATGTGCTGCGCTGCGCGCGGCACATTTCATCTGGTGGCTGGTTCCCAGGGAGGAGCCAGCCACCAGGAAGCCTGTCAGTAACAGGTTGTATGACACTGACTGCCCTGGACGCGATCATGTGAGTATACAAATACTCACATGATCGCTGCGCAGGGGACCGGACCGGCCCAAATGCCAGAAGTGCCAGATGGCCAGTCCGGCCCTGTATATTATATTATATCTCATCTATAAGAGGCTTTCTTAAGGATTGACTCTGCTCTATTAAAACTGGGGCGCATTCCATGGATGATTAGTTGGAACTCTGTGAATAATTTTTACGACTGCTGACCAAATTTCTCATTATTGGAATCGGAAGCTGCATTCAGTGGATTTATTTTGCTGATATACTGTGTTTTCTTATGCATATGATTTTATTCATAGTTCAGTACTATTTCATTGTTTATATATTTATAGTTTTTGTTGTTGATTTATTAACGGAATACAAGATAGAGCTCTAGTGTTATTTAGGGGGACGCCCCAGTTTATGCAATTTTATACTTTATTGTTTCTATTTTTGCATTATATTAGTTCATTAAATATCTTATTTAGAATCCATTGTGACGTTTTTCTGCCTTCTCTGTTTCTATATTATTAGCATCAGGGCTGCCAAGAGGAATTCAGGGCCCCAGTACAACAAATTCATGGGGCCCCCCCCTTATAGTCGAGCATGCAATTTTTTTTCAGGGGGTGTGGTCATGCATTTGGGGGCGTGACAAATGCACCATTGGGGCGTGGCTAACATCAAAATCACTAGGCTCTCAATTCGCCCCAGCGTCACATATGTCCAAGCACTGCTGACTTTCAGGACATTTAGCACCACAAAGTAGTATACAAAGAATGCAGTGTGTACACAAACAGTTCAATCTTGGCCTGCACCTTATATTGGGCACAACACTCACCAAAAATTGGTATTGTCCCTACTAGAATCACAACATTTCACACACTGTGTTGCTCTCTCCTATCTCTTCTTCTCAATTTCTCCACCTGTGCCTGCTGGTTTCTTTTGTTGCGGCTTGTCTGGATCCTGGAATGTTGAAGGGCCTTTTTGAAAAAAAAATGGCTACAATTAGAAAATTACAGCCAGCCTCGGCGTTAAATCAAAAAAATGTAACAAAAAAAATCTGCAGCGAGGGCCCGGCCCGGGCCCCCTGGCAAGCCCGGACCCGGGTAAAATGTCTACACAGAATGATGTATATGATAAAAAAAAAACTGCAGTGCATATAGGTTTAATTATATGTAGACCTACATGCAAACTCCTTTGTACCCAGCTACTATAACTGGTACACGTGAGCACCACCAGGCACATATCTAACAAGTAACAATAACACCAAGTTATAAATACGATCCCCTCCCTCTTTACACTGCCCTGTAGTTTATAACCTCGTAATACATAAACGGTTCAGTTACATCTTCAGTTACAGGATAAACACATCCGCTCCCAGCTTGCAAAGTGCAGGTTTCTAGCCGCCAGTTACTACACTCTTCACAGACAACTCTTTACTAGACTTAGTATAGTAGAGCATCTGCGAAGAACAAAATGGAGAAAGTCTCAAGAAACAAAAAGCAGAGTCAACATCATTTATATAGCGCCAA
Source organism: Mixophyes fleayi (assembly GCF_038048845.1). Classification (NCBI taxonomy): domain Eukaryota; kingdom Metazoa; phylum Chordata; class Amphibia; order Anura; family Limnodynastidae; genus Mixophyes; species Mixophyes fleayi. The sequence continues at coordinate 82,883,648 of NC_134410.1, forward strand.
CATATTCCTTAGCGCTTTAGCCAGAGTGTTACACATTTCTGCTGTATTATTATTTCACCAGGTATACAGCACTACACTAACTTTGTAATATTCAGTGAGTCACGGTGAGTGGAAAAAACATCTATATTGTAAAATTATATATATATATATATATATATATATATATATATATATATATATATATGTATATATATATATATTGTGGCAAGAGCCTGCTACTGCAGAAGCACACGCAAACAACTTCTTCCTTTTTATGTAGCTTTATTGTCAGGATGATAAATGTTTTGACACCGTATACTTTCACAGCAGTTGTGGAGACCCTAAACGCTTGCTATACATAGACCAGCTCTCTCTCAAGACCAGCCAGCTACCCCAGCATTGGTCTCCGTGCACAAATGATACAAACAAGCTTTTATACCTGATACTCCTCCCCCAGCCTTAGCTTGATGGACAGGTGACACACCCACCTTCTCTTTAAAAGGAAATGCCCATCCCTGGCTCTGTTTGGACTAACAGACACACCCTATCTGCTGAGAGGAAGGATTTCAAATCATGTAAGTTTAACCAAACTTAAACTATTGCTTTTCATACATAAGTCTTCACATTCAATCTAGGTGCACAAATGTTTTACTCTACTTCCCTGCTTTCTCTGCATATTGCCAGCTAAATGCCTCCTTTTGTTTCAATATATATATATATATATATATATATATATAAACACACACACACACATATTTTCACACCAGGCTTGGGGCACCTTGTGGCTCTTCATAAGTTGGGCACTACATGCGTGCTGGGACTTGTAGTTCCCTCTGCTGCTGGAGTAGTACAGCCTGTTACCTACAATCTCTGGTCCCTGCTCGCAGTAGTGTGTTGGCCCCATACCCAAGCCTGGCCTGGCCCCATTACCCTGGCACACACCCGCCACTGAGGCAGCCATGATTGACCTGTGCACTACCACAGCCAGGCCTCGGCCGAGGTCCCGCATACCCCCCGGCCCCCACAACTCTCCCCGGACTCCTCGTCCTTCTTGTCGAACTTCTGCAACATGTCTATAGCCTGCTCCGAGCTCCGCCACTTTCTGCCAGCCTGTCAACGGGACATGTCACCCCTGACAACACCGCCCGCGCATGCGCAAAAGAGGGAGACGGCCAAGATCCGGCTTAGCCTGACTGTACCACGCACGGTTTTGAGGTTACAGTACAAAATGGGTCTCCTGCAGAAAGATCAGGTTTCATTCATATAGCTTGAGAATAGCAAATAAATTGCCCTTTTCTGAGGTCTAAATAAGCTATTGTACATCGAATGAGAGGAGTGTAAGACCCATTCACAATAGTTAGGAGGTTTGCTTGTACTTGGGTTTGGGGTGGATCCTGTATGGGCAGGGCCATCTTAACAACATTATGGGCCCCCGGGCAAAGCAGTGCACCGGGGCCCCTACAATATATATATATATATATATATATATATATATATATATATATAAGATAACAGGGATACTCTGCACTCTCCAAACACATAATTAATGCTATATCAAGTACTGTTCTATATTAAAAACAGGGAATGTTAGTTTCACATATTGCAATATATGCTTAAGCTGACCAACTCACGCCAAAGTCTTCCCATTCTGGTCAGTCCTAACATGATCAAATGCTATGCTATTTTATCTGGGCTTAAGGCTTACCTGCACACAGCTTTTAAAGGCAAGTCTTTCCCTAGCACTAGCAGCCATGGGAGACCTGGGACTCACCTGACACAAGTTGGAATTAATTAATGTAAAGAATGGGGTGCAAGAGTCATGGGACTTACGTTGTATAAACAAAAACAGACATAGGTCCTCTGCACTCACCATGTACAGACTGGGGTGCAAGAGGGGGTTGCCCACAGTGTATAGACAAGAAAACAGGGATACTCTGCACTCTCCAAACACATAATTAATGCTATATCAAGTCTGTTTTTGTTTTTATATATATATATAGATAGATCGATATAGATATAGATGTATAGAGATACAGATATAGATAGATAGGTGTACTTGATCAATGACCCTTGAAGGTTTTTTTGCAGGTTTTTTCTTTTGCAGGATTATTTATTCTAATTAAGTGCCCTGCCTCTGGGGCCCCCTTGCCCGTGGGGCCCCCGGGCACCTGCCTATCGTGCCCAATGGAAAAGATGGCCCTGTGTATGGGCACCTATAAGTATAAGTAGAATAAGTAGCAGGTAATACCGTTCTTTATTGGGTTTGGAGGGACACAGGAGTTGAACTGAAATTACGTGATAAACGCACTCTATCAAGAACCACTCTTACCTATGATCCTAAATGTATAGCTGACATTTTCTGAGACTTTTACTTCACTCTCTATAATCTCCCACCTCAAATTTCAGATCCCATTTCTTTACAATCTAAAATGAGTGACTTCTTATCCTTTATCGCTCTGCCCTCACTTACTTCCACACAATCTGATTATCTTAATGAGCTTTTTATGACCGACGAAATCGCCCGAACAATTAAAGACCTCAAAAATGCATCGGCCCCAGGTCCAGGCGGTTTCACGGCCATATATTATAAAACCTTTGCCAACTCCCTTATGCACATGATCCTTGAACTCTTCAATTCTATGCTTCTCGGCTCTAAGTTTGATCAGGCAACAACTCGGGCAGCCATCGTAGTTATACCCAAGCGACCCTCAACTCTGTGGAAACTACAGACCTATTTCTCTGTTGAACGAAGGACATCAAATTGTTTGCGAAGCTCATCGCTGATCGTCTGAACACTGTCATCACCTCACTGGTTCATCCTGACCAGGTTGGTTTTATCCCTGGTCGCCAGGCATCGGATAATACCCGACGAGCGATTGACTTGACTTATGTTTCCAACTCCCGCAACATCCCCATAGGGAAGGCCCTATATGCAACAGACTCTCAAGGTCATGGGCTTGAGGGGCCCCTTCCTTCGTGGCGTTGCTTCTCTCTACTTTAACCCAACTGCTTCCCTCCTGGCTAACGGTTTTCAGTCCTCTCCCTTTGTGATTCGGAATGGTACTCAACAGGGATGTCCATTATCCCCACTCATTTTCGCTTTAATGATCAAACCCCTGGCTCGTAAAATTCGTATCAACCCTGATATTTCCCGGTGTCCGGGTTGGTTCTTCTGAACATAAATTATCTCTATACGCGGATGATATCCTTCTGTCAGTCACAAACCCCCTCATATCGCTTCGAAATTTACTCAAGGACATCACTCTCTTTGGCACCCTTTCTAATTACAAGATTAATGCTTCCAAATCAGAAATTCTCGACCTCAATATCCCCCCTGCCCTTCTGTCAACCCTCAAATCTAGCTTTGATTTTAAATGGCAGTCTCACAAACTAAAATATATTGGGATTTACCTCCTTCGCTCCTATGACCAACTGTTCGTGGAAAATTTTCCTGCTTCATTTTCAGCCATCAAGACTGATCTTTTAAAAGGCGATAAACTCATTATCTCTTGAACGGGTAGAATAAACTCCCTCAAAATGAATATCCTTCCTCTATATCTATTTCAAGCCCCTTAAAGTCCCCGCCAATTCTTTTAATCTCCTTCAACAAATGGCTACTAAATTTGTTTGGTCTGCCAGGAAGCCCAGGATTCGAATGCAGACTCTCCACAAACCAATCCAAGAAGGAGAACTGGGAGTTCCCCACTTTCATAAATATTATCACGCCACTCATCTTATCCAGTGTGTACTACTTCACTCTTCTCTGGGACAGCGAGTCTGGGTTGATATTGAATCTGCTCGTTGATATACACCTAACCTCTCCTTCGGTCACGTTCTGCGATCTCCGCTCCCCTTCCAGGGGCCTGATCTCCACATTCTACCGCCTTATTGTGAAACACAAATGACCCCTTAAGGATCCCCACAAACTTAACTGGGAGGAAGATATGGGGGAATCGATTACTCCCGAGGATTGGGAAAAGGTGCGCCTGAATCTCTCTAAAACCTCTATCTGCGTTAAGATAAGTGAAAATTGTTGCAAGATTTTTTACCGTTCTTATTTGGTCCCACACCGGCTTCATGCAATATATCCAGCCTCCTCACCACTGTGCTGGCGTCAATGTGGTCAAGTGGGTACCCTGTCTCATATATGGTGGCACTGTCCTAAACTGCTTCCTTTCTGGAAATTGATCCACCGGTTAATTTTGAACATCACTCAAGTTTCTTTCCCTCCATCTCTTTCTTATTTTCTACTTCCACGCTCAATTCCTAAGATATTTAAACAAACGCAGAAACTTATTACACATATTCTTAGTGCCGTTAGATGCCAAATTGCCTTTTTCTGGAAAAATTCAAGCCCCTTGCCTTCAGTTATCACCCGAATCTGGCAAGTCTATCATATGGAATATATTACTATTATTATTATCGATTATTTGTAGGGCGCCATAAGATTTCCGCAGCGCGGCATTCTTCGCCACACCCCTGTCCAATTTAATAAGGTTTGGAGTCCTTGGACTGAATATCATGGAGCCTTCCTCCTTTGGCTTTTTAAGGCCTCTGAGCCCTAATTTCCAATTTTTAGTGCTATCTTGGATTTTCATCTTCATTTCACTTTTCCTCTCATCTCACTAGCTAGTGACTTCCCCTTCCCTCCTACTCCTATTCTTCCCTCTCTCCCTTCTCTTTTCTCATCTCTCCCCGATTTTTCTTTTTTCTCCTCATATGAATAACAATATGCTGTTTACATCTTTTGGAAACTACATTACGTTTTTGCTTTTCCTGTTTCATCTGTTTCCTTCATTCTCTTTTCTGTAAAATTTAATAAAATATCTTTTAAAAAAAACAAAAAACTTCATATATAACAAATATTATGCTAGTTTTCTAAAAATATATTAAAATCGAAGGAATCATTGAACCCATTGGGTAAAAGAGTATTGAAAGTATAAATTCAGTAAGTTTCACTACTTCCGTAAGAGGGCTAGCTGGTCTCTTCCCCCAGTCGCTCAGGGTGATATTTTAAATCCCCCCCCAAAAAAAGTAAATTGGATTGGCATAATGAACTTTTATAAAATGATGATACATGTGTACTACTTTTGATTTGAATATGTTATTTGTGTTCATAGATCCACTCTCTGACCTTTCTAATAGTCTAGCCTATACAGTCATGGCCAAAGGTTTTGATAATGACACAAGTATTGCTTTATTATACAATTTTCTGCTTCAGTGTTATTATGGTAATGATTCTGACGTAACAGAGTTCTCCGGCTGATCTGTGCAGTGTGGGATGCGTTTGACGAGCAGCGGAGAAAGCACGTTCACTACTCCACAGAAAGAGTACAAATGGGACTCCGAGTACAGACAAAGAAACCTTTACATGAACTTTTTTTAACCACGGAAAATGTGAGTGCACTGGTTTTTAACTTTTTTTTATGTACAGTCATGGCCAAAAGTTTTTAGAATAACACAAGTATTGGTTTTCACACAGTTTGCTGCTTCAGTGTTATTAGACCTTTTTGTCAGATGTTGCTGTGGTATACTGAAGTAAAATTACAAGCATTTCATAAGTGTCAAAGGCTTTTATTGACAATTATATTAGGTTAATGCAAAAAGTCAATATATTTGTAGTGTTGACCCTTCTTTTTGAAGACCTCTGCAATTCACCCTGGCGTGCTGTCAATCAACTTCTGGGCCACATACTGACTGATGGCCACATATTCTTGCCTAATCAATGCTAGGAGTTTGTCATAATTTGTGGGTTTTTGTTTGTCCACCTGCCTCTTGAGGATTGACCACAAGTTCTCTATGGGATTAAGGTCTGGGTAGTTTCCTGACCAAGGACCAGAAATTTTGATGTTTTGATCCCTGAGCCACTTAGTTATCACTTTTGCCTTATGACAAAGTGCTCCATCATGCTGGAAAAGGTATTGTTCGTCACCAAACTGTTATTGTATGGTTGGGAGAAGTTGCTTTTGGAGGATGTTTTGGTACCATTCTTTATTCATGGCTGTGTTCTAAGGCAAAATTATGAGTGAACCTACTCCCTTGGCTGAAAAGCAACCTCACACTCAGGATGCTTTACTGTTGGCATGACACAGGACTGATAGAAGTGCTCACCTTTCCTTCTCCGGACATGCGTTTTTCCAGATGCCCCAAACAATCTGAAAGGGGATTCATCAAAGAAAATGACTTTACCCCAGTCCTCAAAAGTCTAATCCCTGTACCTTTTGCAGAATATCAGTCTGTCCCTCATGTTTTTCCTGAAGAAAAGTGGCTTCTTTGCTGGCCTTCTTGACACCAGGCCATCCTCCAAAAGTATTTTCCTCACTGTGCATGCAGATGCACTCACACCTGCCTGCTGCCATTCCTGAACAAGCTCTGCACTGGTGGTGCCCCAATCCCGCAGCTGCATCAGCTTTAGGAGTCCTGGCGCTTGCTAGGCGTTCTTGGGCGCCCTAAAGCCTTCTTCACAACTATTGAACCTCTCTCCTTGAAGTTCTTGATGATCTGATAAATGGTGGATTTAGGTGCAATCTTACTAGCAGCAATATCCTTGCCTTTGAAGCCCTTTTTGTGCAAAATAATAATGACTGCATATGTTTTCTTGCAGATAACCATGGTTAACAGAGGAAAAACAATGATTTCAAGCACCACCCTCCATTTAAAGCTTCCAGTCTGTTATTGTAACTCAGTCAGCATGACAGAGTGATCTCCAGTCATGTCCTCATCAACAATCTCACCTGTGTTAACGATGTCAGCTGATCTTTTTGTGGCAGGGCTGAAATGCAGTGGAAATGTTGTTTTTGCGATAAAGTTCATTGTCATGGCAAAGAGGGACTTTGAAATTAATTGCAATTCATCTGATCATTCTTCATGACATGACATGAGTATATGCAAATTGCCATCATAAAATCTGAGGCAGCAGACTTTGTGAAAAATAATATTTGTGTCATTCTCAAAACTTTTTGCCATGGCTGTATATTAAGTCTCACATTGCAAAAAGAAGATTACGTAGAAAGAATAGCAATTACTATTTCCTTTTATACAAAATCTTTTATCCAATGGATTCATTGAGTGATTTTAATGTCTTTATAGAACACTAAAGCTTTCTGTATGCCCCTTATGCATCCTTTGTATAATTTTTCTACTATATGGCTAATAAATAGTATTCTCTAGCTGCCTGTAAAACACTGAAGCTCCAAAGCGCTCCAGTGTGTTTGGTAGCTTGGTGGGAGGATTCAGTTGCATGAGTTATAAAAAATAACATGCTCATTTTACTTCATGTTTGTAAGTACGTTTATATTTTTAATATAAATACATTTTCCACAGCACTTCATCTATTTCAGGTTTCTATTGCCACTAACACTGCCTTCTCATTCATACTAATGATTGACATTTGTGGCAGTAACTGGGACTGTCTTCCTGCCAGCAGGACTAGCTAACCCTTTCTTTCATAATGGTTTGTAAGACTGTTCCCCATCTCCCTCAACATCCTTCTTCACGGGGTTTCTTGTACTTAATGTAAATGGATTTAGCAATTACATTTAGATGAGATGGTACATGGAGAGGACTGAACAGTGTCTTCTTTAACTACAGTAATTTTACTTGAAATGTAAAATATAAAGCATATGTACTAATGTATTTTGTATCTATTTACTCTCATTTCTTACTATCTTTATTCTACAGGAATACACTATAGATGTGTTCTTTAGACAGAGCTGGTTGGATGAGAGGTTGAAATTTGATGGACCAATTAAAACTCTGCCACTGAATAACCTATTGGCGAGCAAGATCTGGACACCAGACACGTTCTTCCACAACGGAAAGAAATCAGTTGCACACAACATGACCACCCCCAACAAGCTGCTGAGACTCACGTATAATGGGACCCTACTGTACACCATGAGGTGACGTGTTTGTGTTACATCTACTGCTGTTTAGTTCTTTGTCATAGTACCAATTCATTATCAACCATTATGAGACCAAATCATTATCCATCATCCTTTGACTGGTCTCATTCTCAATGTTATTTCCCTGCATGTCATAAATCTACATTACATTCTTCATTAGAGGGTACTCCTTTTTTTTAAAGTAGTATAACTCAAAGTATTTGACTGCTGATGCTTTTGTGTCTTCACTGTCTAGGATGGGCCCCAGGAAGTTCCATTGTCTGAAACAAATTCACAAAAAATAGTTGGCAGAGTCCCTAGTACATACTTGTAAGTCATTAGCTGTGCTGCAAAATATTAACAAAAATGACTGCTAACTGGTTAAACATTTTATTCATGAACAATATTGTGGATTATTCGTATGCCATTTTAAATCAGTTGACTGAGTATTTTCTCATGCCAGAGTTAAGTTGAGTTTTTGTTTTTTTAATTCAGTTTTGGCTGCTTCCTATTTGTTGGACTACATTTAAGCAGACATTGCAAGTATTCTGAGAAGCTAGATCACTGTGGGCTGCTGAGAAAGTAGTTGATGTGTCCTGTTTTTGCAAAGTCATCCAGATATGAAACTGGTAATGTAATGTACACCATTTTAGCGGTGTTAATTAGTGTTATGGGTTTGGAACTTGTTAAAAAGTTGTAGGGTCCCCCAGCATGGCATATAGACTTCTGTGTGTTGTGCATAGCATAGTAGGGGCACACATACATAACAGTACCATGCTTCCTGGTGATGCGGCTTAGTTAAGAGTATGCCACATCTCCAGATATATGTCTTAGGAGGCATGTCATTTGCAGCTCCTAAGCCCCGATGTAGAAATAACACTCAAAATGTTGTCTTATAACGCTCCCTGACTGGGGGGAAGGGGATGGATGGGATGCTGCCAAAAAGACCTTGAAAGGGGTTTTCTTACCTCCCCAAAAGTATTTATTCAATGTACTCGTTGCTCAATGAGAAGAGGTTGTGATACAGCAGGGAAGGTGATTTGGACAGTATAATATGTCTCTATTTCAGTACAATAGTCTATAGCAAACCAACAATCATATAAAGGCCAATTATAATGACACAAATGCAGAATCAACAATAAGCAGTGTCAACAACCTGCTGGAGTACAAAAACATAGGCAGAACAGAATGTGCCCCAACAATAACAAATCACATATACTCTAATAAACAGTGTTGTGTCAGGAGCTATATGCAAATAACTGACAAGAGTTGAAAAACGACCATATATGAATGATTTGAAAAACCTAGTGCAGATTAATGCATGCTACAAAAACAGTGAATGGAGGGTGTGTTGATGTTCCTTAGAGTTCCTCAATAGAAAAGCAGTATCCAATATAGGGCTGCAGTCCCAAATATACACTTCATTTATCTTCCTCCTTGCCTCTTCATTAGCACATACGTGCAAAGATATAAAGAGAAGGGAAAATCGAACATAGTGAAATGCCGCAAATTTTATTGCATAAAATAAAGTTAAAAACCAGTGCACTCACATTTTCCGTGGTTAAAAAGTTAATGTAAAGTTTTCTTTGTCTGTCGTTGGAGTCCTGTTGGTACTCTTTCTGTGAAGGAGTGGTGAAAGTTCTTTCCTCACTGCTCGTCAGCCGCATCCCACATTTCACAGATCTGCTGGGGAACTCTGTTACGTCAGAATTGTTACCAGGTAACATTGCTTGGCTGTGATAGGAAACCTATGCGTTTCGTCACAAATAGTGATTTCATCAGAACATTTTCAGGTAATTGGCAGTTCGTATAAGTAGTGCACTTGTCCAATCAGATGCTCTATCTGGCATAGTTATTTGCCTGAGTTAGCATAAACTACTGTTCGACCTTGCCTTATAAATATTAGCATATACCTGAAGCCTCATTTATATCATACACATGTCTTCTTAAATTTTATGAACATTTTATGCATAGTGTGGACAAAAAATACTGGACAAAAAATTGTTCCTTATTTATGCCCAATCTCTAATTGCAGATGTATACTAGAGACCACTAATAGGCTGTCATAATCCTTAGTGTTTCAATAGGTATATTGTGCACGTTCATAAGTGCTTTAGGTGTTTCTCTACAAAAGCCTGGGGACAGGAGCTGCTTTAATTCCTTTAAAGACCTTGGTTGTAACACGCTTTTCTGTGATGAAACGCGTAGGGTATTATAGCTTAATGTCACAAGTTCACGCAAGTAGGTTTGGTTGAGATATTGTGTGATTGAAGATGATTGTTGCACTGCAATGTGTGTTAAAGAAATGTAACTGTGCACTGGTTGCAAAATGTGCAGATTAGAGAGACTAATCTTCTGATTGCCAGATTTAAGTCACCTTTGTGGCTTTGCACTATTGCAGTGGCCTGTGCTGACTTAATTGATGTAAAGGGTGTTTTTTAAAATCTCAAGTCAAGCAAGGTTACCTGGTAATGATTCTGACGTAACGGAGTTCTCCGGCAGATCTGTGGAGTGTGGGATGCGTTTGACGAGCAGCGGAGAAAGCACGTTCACTACTCCTTCACAGAAAGAGTACAAATGGGACTCCAAGTACAGACAAAGAAACCTTTACATGAACTTTTTTTAACCACGGAAAATGTGAGTGCACTGGTTTTTAACTTTTTTTTTTTATGTACAGTCATGGCCAAAAGATTTTAGAATAACACAAGTATTGGTTTTAACACAGTTTGCTGCTTCAGTGTTATTAGACCTTTTTGTCAGATGTTGCTGTGGTATACTGAAGTAAAATTACAAGCATTTCATAAGTGTCAAAGGCTTCTATTGACAATTATATTAGGTTTATGCAAAATGTCAATATATTTGTAGTGTTGACCCTTCTTTTTGAAGACCTCTGCAATTCACCCTGGCGTGCTGTCAATCAACTTCTGGGCCACACACTGACTGATGGCCGCCTATTCCTGCCTCGTCAATGTTTGGAGTCAAAATGTTTGGGTTTTTGTTTGTCCACTCGCCTCTTGAGAATTGACCACAAGTTCTCAATGGGATTAAGGTCTTGGGAGTTTCTTGGGCAAGGATCAAAAATTTCGATGTTTTGATCCCCGAGCCACTTAGTTATCACTTTTGCCTTTGGCAAGGTGCTTCATCATGCTGGAAAAGGCATTGTTTGTCACCAAACTGTTCTTTGATGGTTGGGAGAAGTTGCTCTAGTAGAATGTTTTGGTACCATTCTTTATTCATGACTGTGTTCTAAGGCAAAATTGTGAGTGAGCCCACTCCCTTAGCTGAGAAGCAACCTCACACAAGAATGGTCTCAGGATGCTTTACTGTTGGCATGACACAGGACTGATGGTAGCGCTCACCTTTCCTTTTCCGGACAAACGTTTTTCCAGATGCCCCAAACAATCTGAAAGGGGATTCATCAAAGAAAATGATTTTACTCCAGTCCTCAGAAGTCCAATCCCTGTACCTTTTGCAGAATATCAGTCTGTCCCTGATGTTTTTCCTGAAGAGAAGTGGCTTCTTTGCTGGCCTTCTTGACACCGGGACAACCTCCAAAAATCTTTGTCTCACTGTGCGTGCACATGCACTCACACCTGCCTGCTGCCATTCCTGAGCAAGCTTTGCACTGGTGGTACCCCGATTCCGCAGCTAAATCAACTTTAGTAGACGGACCTGGTACTTGCTGGACGATCTTGGGCGCCCCGAAGCTTTCTTCACAACTATTGAACCTCTCTCCTTGAAGTTCTTGATGATCCAATAAATGGTTGATTTTGGTGCAATCTTACTAGCAGCAATATACTTGTTTGTGAAGCCCTTCTTGTGCAAAGTAATGATGACTGCACATGTTTCCTTGCAGGTGACCATGGTTAACAGAGGAAAAACAATAATTTAAAGCACCACCTTCCTTTTAAAGCTTCCAGTCTGTTATTCTAACTCAATCAGCATGACAGAGTGATCATCAGCATTATGGTCGTCAACACGTATCACCTGTCCTTATCAGAGAATCACTGACCTGATGTCAGCTGGTCCTTTTATGGCAGGGCTGAAATACAGTGGAAATGTTGTTTTTGGGATAAAGTTTATTGTCATGGCAAAGAGGGACTTTGAAATTAATTGCAATTCATCTGATCACTCTTCATGACATTCTGGAGTATATGCAAATTGCCATCATAAAAACAGAGGCTGCAGACTTTGTAAAATATAGTATTTGTGTCTCAAATCTTTTGGCCAGACTTTTCTCCCTTTTCTTTATGGGGTCTATTTATTAAAATTTTCCCCCCTTGCAAAACAGCCATATCTGGTCATTTTTCAAGTCTTGTCAGTTATTTGCATACAGCTCCTGACACAACACTGTTTATTAGATTATAAGTGATTTGTTGTTGAGGTGCATTCTGTTCTGCCTATGTTTTGTACTCCAGCAGGTTGTTGACACTGCTCATTGTTGATTCTGCATTTGCGGCATTATAACTGATCATTATGTGATTGGTTTTTTTTGCTACAGACTATTGTCTTGAAATAGAGACATATTATAAAGTCCAAATCACCTTCCCCGGTGTAAAGACACCTACTGATAATGATGATCATTAGCCCATATGTTTACTAGATTCAACACCACCCCTGAAATCATTAACCAGCATCAGTGATACTCAAGCCCCCTGCAAAAGTGATAACCAGTGTCTCACAATGTCAGGCTGGACTGGTCACACCACAAGAGAGAGAGATGCAGTGTGGTGTACTTCGGTTATACTGTGATACCAGACCCTGCCTGGTAAGCACAGAGTATAATTCCTATGGGGAATTGGGTCTGCTCCTGAATGCCAACCAGCACTGTGCTGAATAGCACTGGGACTCCTTGTGGCAGCCCAGGGTGATGACAGCCTGGGTAATAGTTTACAGTGTTAAAATAATTAAGCATATTTGTGGACCTACAAGTCCCATGAACACATTGCTTCACATGCTGGAGCTTGTAGAATTGCAAGAGCCATAGCTGTCAGATCATGCTACAGCTTTTGGAATTACAAGCACCAACATGCCCTAGCAGCCATAGCCTCCTGGAATAAGTAGTTCCACAGATGGTCAATAAACATTTTGCTCTGATTGGCTTTTCATGTACTTAAGATACGTGCATTTTAAAATACAGTGATAAAAAGTGTACAGGCACATTTTTGCATTTACACAAAAGTTGCATTTTTACATTTAACTTTAAATCAGGCCTGTAATGTAATGACAAATAAAGAAAGAGATAACCCTTATGACGCTGATTAGAAATAGTGATATCAGTGTCTATTAAACCAAAAAATACCAGGCTAAATAGAGTAATTGAAGTGTTAAAGATAAACCTGCAGCCTGCCACAAATAACAAGTATTGTCACTTGTTGATATACAAACTGGGGAAAAAAAGGGAGACAAGTGGTGGCGCTGGTAAATCTTAAAACAACATATTTATTAAACATAAAATACTGATAAAACACTCAGCAAGTTTATGAAGTAGCACATGTTATCCATAGAATTGCAAATATAGACATAGAACTATAAATGGCAGCTAAAAAGGAATCAATAACCAATATAGGAGAAAGTCCAGTTGAATGCCCCTAGGTACAAAGATATTATAAATACGGCCACAAAGTGGTGACCTTATTAAAGTAATTCTATCGTTTTCAAATAAGCATTGCCCAAGCGATTGTATTGTGTTTCCAAAGCACAAAGTAATTTATTTTAGCAGATGTAAAATTTATCAGTTCAATACATAATTATAATACAGTACAGCCAATACCAAAAGATACATACATACCGCGCTGGCTTGCGCTCGCCGCGCTCCCACTGGTACCTGCGAACAGTACTCTACTCCAGAATACTGTGGTCAGAAGAGACTGAGACCAGTGCCAGTGAGAGCTGTTATTATATACACTCAGTGTTACGGTGAGAACAATGCAGATGGTGTGGCTTGCTTCTATTGGTCCAGGTATCAGGAAGGTCCAGAGTGCTGCAGGTCCTAGGCCAGTTCAAACCAAAATATCCAAAGGTGGGGGGGGGTCATCTCTCCAGGGGTTGTGCTCTGACTTTTCCCGCCAAGACTCAACTAGTTTCAACTAGTCTATTAGCATTTTATAGTCAGTATCACTTTAAGTATTTATTCCCTAACATCACTAACTAGAGTATGCAATGTGCGATCTCTTCAGCGAATGAACCGGACAACTGCTGATGAATAGGGGATTAAAATGATACCAGACATGACACATTTCATATAACCTGAACCTTAAATAACACTAAAGTGTATATATAATCATAATATATAAACTAATTATAAACTAAATACTATCTGCTCATAAATCACTGTGGAATGGAATCAATATAAATATAAAATATATATAAATAACTAAATATTGTAGTGCGAGTGTGTGCATGCGTATTTTACCGTGCGATCACAGAATGCCATGTGTTACGAGGCATACTGATCGCAATCGCACATTAAAACAATATTAACCAATATACTTTCGTTCATCTAATTATACGACTTCGACAGTTCCACCCTTTGATAGTATAATAAACTATCACCCAAAAGATTTTATATGCAGGATCTCAGTACCACGTTTCATTGCTCTGTAATGCAAGTCCCCCTTGGTGTATGACCACGCTGTCTGTAGATCTAAACAAGTTATCACAATAGAGAGTCTTAATCCTCAAAACAATTTTTTTCTTTTACTATAGACCGTATACCTCTGGAGCTTGGAGATAACCTTTTTTTTTATGCCCTTCAATAGAACATGTAATACAATATTTGGAATGGTGCAGGGTACAATAGAACATGTATCATCAATACAGAATACTCCACTACAGTTGTTTATGTCTAACAGGTTTATTCGACAACGCATGTCTTTAAGCTCAGACAACATTTAAACATTTCATGTTCACCAATAACATCATAAACCTGAGTTACACTATTCATTCCAATAATATCAACATTTCCTTTCTTCACCTCTTTTGGGGCGGGCTATTGTCTGCTCGTTCTTCACAGTCTCCCAATACTCAAGGTTCTTTGTACGTGAAACAGTGGTCGGCTTGCCAAATATTGGTAGATTCTAGACTAAGGGACCTAGGTGTCGTACTTTTTCCCCTTGTGACCTCCCACCCATAATTCGGGTACCTCAGGAATATTTAATGGAAAGAGAACTAGTCCTACTCGATATAATCACTGAGGCATGTGAGAGCACACCCAACACTTTTTGGTCTACAACCTTACCCACCCAAGAATGATAATCATTCTCAAGGATGCCTGTTCAAGTCCGAATATTACTGGACTGGCATCGCTGGACGTACCTCTCTTCAACTATGGGGTCAACGTACTTACGGACGTAATGCTACTCAGACAATAGCCCCTTGCACTTTCTCCAAGTCCAAGGTTTCCAATTTTTTCTTTACCCCTGAATTGAATAGAGTAATTGGCTGGACCGATTGTGCTACCAACTTCTCATTTATCCCCAACTCCTCAATATCATTACCTGAACCAGCCTCTGTCACCTGTCAACAATTAAAAGAATTGACTGTCCTGAAAAGAGAATGGGATGAAAGAAACACAGAACAGGAAAAAACTACAACTTGATGCTGGACAACTGTCTTACTCTTTGGCTCAGGTGCTACTAACTGCATTCAAGGCCTCCCAGAACAGATTCATGAGTGCACTTGGACCTTTCTCTGGGTGTTGGCTCCTCTGCAGTGAGAGGAATGGGTAAGAGTGTCTCTGCTACCCTTGAAGTCGTGATGCTGGTAGCCTACACTTGGTACCCGTCTGGCAAATAGGCTGAGTCTAGGAAATTACTGTTCCACAACTTACTCTCCTGTTCCAACGTCCTGATAGTTAGTGTACCTTTTCAGGAGACAGTGTTTTGAACGTTCTCGGTTGCTGTCTCACTATTTACCTTTCCTCTCAAAGTCTAGACCAGTCTCTCAGTTACAAACTCATCACAAGAGAAGTCACAACATTTCAAAAGTCAACAGGTTAAGAGGCAGCCTAGGAGTGATCTCGATAGTGGGGAGGACTAGTGGCCAAAGCTACCAGCCACTTCAATCAAGTTTCAACCCTCATTCTATTCAATTCATTCTAACTAGTACCGTTACTTTATGTTCACACTGGTTTGTGGCTAATCAAAAGTATGTAATTTGTTACCACTACTCATACATTATACATTTATTATCAGTAACATGAATACCCCTATCACCTACTATAACTCTAGGGCTATCACATTGAATAACAAAAGCTTTGAGTTGACACAGTAATACATTAGACACATTTTAATACACCTTTAACTAGACATATTTCATCGGTACCCCAGTGTATACTTGAGGATCCTGCAAGGTGGTAATTGGATGATGTGGATTTGTTTCACCTGGAGAAATTCTTCAGGTAACCCAAATCTTCATACATTAACTAATATGTGTGCGTACATATGTTTGTGTGTTTGTTCACATTTTAAAACAATACAACGAAAAACAAAACATAAATTTGTCAGCTGTCACATAAAACCCTGCTGTCTATTTGACAGCTATGTTCGCCCTGGTGTGACAGCCATGTATAGTCGTGTGTGTAAATGTGGATTTTATTAGTAGCTACTTCAGTTGGTAACTGTGTCACTGTATAAAGTCCTCTATGTAGTGTCCTACTGATGCGCTAGTATTGCTATAAAAAGATTTTTCAGTCAACTCAATGTCGCCCCCTAGACTAGAAAAATGCTGAAGACCAATGTATATCGATCGATTTTCCCTCTGCCAACTCACATCCCACTTTCAGTACCCCATGTTCAGCTACTTGGCTAAGTGAGAAGGGCAAATGGGTCTATCTCTATAACACTTTCTTCAAATATAACAGTATCCAGTACATGTCTGTCTAACAGTGCAAAAATATAAAACATGAAAATTTTACATTTTCTAGGGTTCCACATTGTGTCGTATCTTGTGGCAAAAATCCTACTCCAATGTTCTACACAGAGATGCATATCTGTATGTCTAACCTCTAGCGATCCATCCACCCTTTGTGCATAAATATGAAGGCACACTTTGTACAGGAGAAAAAAACAAAACAGACATGCAATCTATAAAACGTGAATCGTATCTCCACAACCAAAAAAACCTTTCTGCTTAAAGTTAGCAGCTTCTATACATGTAACACCAAACCCCTAACTGTTTCTGTAACTTATGTCAATCTAGTGTGTATATCCCTGAGTCTGTCTTATGTCAAAAATGTCTTAGCCCCATTACTGACATCGTGTCTACGTCTTTTTGTATCTCTATACAAGAGAAGAGAGAGAGATACTAGCATAGATGTAAAGAATAGGAAAATAGGAGAGCAACGAATAATAAGAATACAAAGATTTGAATACAAGGGTTTGAAAACAAATAGACATGCAGAAGGGAGATTTTACAGCAAACATGACGACTGGATTGGACACTATGGAAAAATGGCTGTATTCATTCCACTAATCCCTTTAGCTATTCGCTAAACTATGACCCCTCCCCATACTTGACTAGGGGGTCTTGCATCAACCGTGCTATCCAGTGTCGTCCGTCATTTTGTTCATTAAGAACTCGGTATCACCATAACAATATACCTTTGCAACGGACTTCCTGACTTATAATAGAGAAATGAAAAATTAACTCTTGGTAACTCATACTTATCTGAAATACATAAAACGATATTTTAGAGCAAAGTATGTACATATTTCATTTTTGAATAATGATTCTCAGCCACACAAATTATCATGTGTCACTGCAGCCTAAAACAAAGAGTGTTCCAATGATCCATTGTTAATTTGTCTTTCAAGAGTAATTTTTCTACTTCTCTATCCCACCCCCCTTAATCACTAAGTCTATATTTCTTTTGTCTACCCTTATCTGTGAGAAGAAAAGACAAGATAGTTATCTTTAAGCAACAAGCGGAACAAACATTTTTATTCTTTACCATCGGCCAGCGATCAGGTAAGCAAACATGACAACATAAAACAAACAAGCAATAACAACAAAGTATACGTTTAGATCAGTTTCTTTTCTACACCTGCACATTAATACTTACCCTTGATTATTATTTGCCTTGCCTGGTCCTAATTTCCTAGCTTTCGCTCTAAGATTTTCTTTGCAATCTTTCCTCAAATGTCTCTTCTTAAAGCAGTTAAAACACTTCAAAGATTTCTGTTTCTTTCGTCCCTTATAGTGTTTTTTTATAAATCTGAGGTTGTGAATGTAATTTTCCTAAAGCCTGGATACCCACCATCATTAGCCTATCACTCTGCGCTTTTTCCTTTTTACATATATTTTTATCATGTTCTACAGCATGCTCTCTAATTTCATTTACTATGAGACCTCTCCAATTAGGAAAAGAGGTTTGTATCCAGGTCCTTAGATCCTCCCGGATACCGTCCATTAGTACCGCAACAGCTACATCCCTATGATGTGGATTTTCCCTTATATATGGTATCCCTGTGTACTTAATCATGGCTGCTAGAGCCCTAGCAAAATAGTCAGTTGTAATCTCACTACCTTTTTTTGGTTTGATAGTGAAAATTTTTCCCCATTCCACTGTCACTGGAAAATATATGGCCAACTGTGTGATTATATGTCCAATATTGTCCTGATTATCATCCTCGGTTAAGGATTTATCCTTCTCCAACATACCAATCCTTAATGAACTTTTGTATATCAGTATCGAGAGGAAGACAGGCTCTAAACACCATTCGCCAATCTTTATTAGTAGGCTCATGTGCATTACCTAAATGACTAATACATTTCTGACACTTGGCCAGATCTTTTCTAGGATCAGGGAAATCAGACATAGTTGTAAACAGTTCCGTCCTAGTCCATGAAAAATGCATTGCTACATGTTTTATAGGAACTACACCATCTCTGTCCGCCTTCCCATTGGGAAGTGCTGTTGTGCGGACAGGATGCAGACTTACCAAATGGCTACATTCTGAACTAGTTGCTGGAATTGCTGTTGCAGTATAATGAATGACCCCCTTTCTATTAATTTCTATATTATTCTCACTGATTTCAGCCGCTGCCCCTGCTGGTGGAACCGTTCCCTTTCCTTGTCCGTGTACGGCTTCTTTTGTGTTACTGGCATGGGCAATGGCTAAAATGACTGTGGGTACATCTTCTTCTAAAACATTACTTAAGACATCATACAACTTACTCATTACATTTTTAACATTTTTGGTATTGGCTGCACCTACCACCCCAGCCGCATTTGGCGGCGAGGGCGCGCATGCGCTCAGTTCACCACGCTTTGCAACGCTCACTTCCGTCGTGCGCGCGGTTTGCACCACGCCTACTTCCTGAGCACGTGCTCCCTTGCCACATGTACCCTTCTTGTTGCCACAATTTTAAACAGTCATCATGTTCAATTCTCGTTTTTGTTGATTTAATCAACCGTACTTTATCTCTAACATTATTTAACACCTCTGAGTCTAAACTACCTACGTTTGGGAAAGGTTTCACACACTCCCGGGTCATCTTGACCCATTTGTCGCAGTATGCCGTTGCATACTCACCATATTTATTATGCATAACATACTTTGCCGAACCAACCGACAATTCATTAGGCAGCACACAATTGGCCATGTCTTCTAGGCCCTGGACGATTTCAACAGGTACGTCTCCTCAACTCCACACTACTGAGTACAACTGAACAATAACACGCGATTGTCAGCATACTCACTGGAGAAACAACCTAACACAACTGGGATCAGACAAGTACCAACTTCGCAATACCCTGCTTTTCCTAGTTTGAGTACTTTACCACTGTTAGCAACCGATATCAATCAAGAATATCAGTGGTTGCAGCGTATTTCCTCCCACATCTCGAAAGTCACAATCACGGCTGCACAAAATCAACCATGCGGTCCGATCGCATCGCTTAAGGATACTAGCTGTCAGTAAGCTTTGCGATTACTATTGGGAATGCCGCAAAAAACTGTTATTTTCGCTTCGAGTATACCTTCCATGTATACTCTGTGGTGTCTCCTTTTCACCTGTTCTTTGTTAGAACAGAACACCACTTCACACAAAGGTCTCTTTATTTACTGCTCACCCTTAGAACAGAACCTTTGTTGTCAGGTCACCCTTTTAACGTGCCCCGTCAGACACACCTGAACCATAGCGCTATCTCTTTTCAAAAGTTCCACGCTGCTCTCCCAATACTCAATCACTGCCTTACTATGCGGTCTAATCGCACGTACCAAAAAAATCCTATATTCCGTTACCAGTATACTTTTGTCTTTATGCATAACATTCACATACACACACACACAACCTTTTCTTTTCTGTACAGAAAATAAATTTCCCAAACAATAGTAATATCTTTTCAGAGGCTTTAACAAGCGATTGATTATACTATGCATATATAACAGACTATGAATACGACTGTTTAAACACGTGGCAACAATACCGGAAGTTCACATACGCTAAGCAGGAATTACACATACCCTATGCAATGCAATACCTTTTAAAACACAAAACGACAATAAAAAGAAAAACATTTTCTTTTTCTTGTCCCTAGATTCAAGTTAGCGTTCCTTCAGATTACGCAACAACGGACATTCGGTTTCTCAACACAGAATGAACAACAGGTTTTGAACGCATTGCGTTCTTTCCTGTATGTGACGCGTCAATTCACCCTTTGTTGTGCAACCGAAATCCGTAAGCGATGTGTACCTTCTGGTAACGTAACCTCCCCGCTAAGAGCCCCCAAATTATTAAAGTAGTTCTATCGTTTTCAAATAAGCATTGCCCAAGCGATTGTATTATGTTTCCAAAGCACAAAGTAATTTATTTTAGCAGATGTAAAATGTATCAGTTCAATACATAATTATAATACAGTACAGCCAATACCAAAAGATACATACATAACGCGCTCGCTGCGCTCCCACTGGTACCAGTGAACAGTACTTCACTCCAGATTACTGTGGTCAGAAGAGACTGAGACCAGTACCAGTGAGAGCTGTTATTATATACACTCAGTGTTACAGTGAGAACAATGCAGATGGTGTGGCTTGCTTCTATTGGTCCAGGTATCAGGAAGGTCCAGAGTGCTGCAGGTCATAGGCCATCTCAAACCAAAATATCCAAAGGTGGGGGTCATCTCTCTAGGGGTTGTGCTCTGACTTTTCCCGCCAAGACTCCAGTTTCAACTAGTCGATTAGCATTTTATAGTCAGTATTACTTTAAGTATTTATTCCCTAACATCACTAACTAGAGTATGCAATGTGCGATCTCTTCGGCGAATGAACCGGACAACTGCTGATGAATAGGGGATTAAAATGATACAGACATGAACACATTTCCTATAACCTGAACCTTAAATAACACTAAAGTGTATATATAATCATAACATATAAACTAATAATAAACTAAATACTATCTGCTCATAAATCACTGTGGAATGGAATCAATATAAATATAAAATATATATAAATAACTAAATGTTGTAGTACGAGTGTGTGCGTGCGTATTTTACCGTGCGATCGCAGTATAACACGTCTTACGAGGCATACTGATCGCAATCGCACGGCAAAACAATATTAACCAATATACTTTCGTCCATCCAATTATACGACTTTGACAACCTCAATAAAGAATAAGTCCAGCAATAATACTATAATCAGGGAGCTCAAGCACACTTTGTATGCAAAATCGTCTCCTCTTCAATAAATAGTCAGCTGGTGTACCTTACATGGACTGTTGATAACTCCTGATTCAAATAGGTTTACGGTCCGCGGGAACGCCCCAGATTGGGTACCACAATAACTTGGATTTTCGTGCGCACCACATAGGGTTGCATAAGAAAATCTGCGTTATTGCGGTACTGTATTACCGGTAATACTGCGCAGGTTCCGCAGTAACGTGCGTTACCGCGAAACCTAATTGAATATACCCCTTAGAGTCTTTAGAATTAAATCACGTTGTCAGCATAATGTGCAAGAATGTATTGCTCCAATCAATTATAATGTTCAAGAAAAAATCATGTGTATACACGGAACAGAAAAAAAACTTAAGGTGCTTCTGAGCTTGCTGGAGTCTTGCTGACGCGTTTCTCCGCTCCTTCAATGGGCGGTTTCATCAGAGGTAAGGGTCTCATTGGGTCATTCATCTCTTATAGACCCTGCAATAAAAGCTGGCTAATGGTCACCTGTTCAAAGCGCTAACTCCGGTCATTTGACCATATGTGTTATCAAAGGCCAGTCACTCGATCCTAATCATAAACAACTTCGCATGCAACAAATGGCATCTTCATATAAATGCAAGCAGCGATTTGTATTTGTTTCCAAAACGGATTTTATTAATTCAAACTTCATTGGTAAAGATCACAGAGCGTCTCTTATTTACACCACTGATTCCGGTCATGTAACCACTCCTTTTGTAATTGGCTTATTGCTCGATGTTGATCAAAGGCAATTTTATATACAGCAGATCATCTTTTGATGGATACTGAGACAAATATCATTGTTCCAAACAGTTCTTATGAGTTGTACATCCTGACAGGCAACAAACAAAAGATGCACATATTCACATCGCAAATTCCGATCATGTGACCATATATCTTATCATTAACCGGTAACTCAATACTGATAATTAATAATTCAACATAACAGCACCATCAATGCTATACATATATCTATACTGAAAACTCACATATGACAACTACAGTGATGACAAAGTATTACTCATAAATGAATAAATTATCCATCTAAATAATACAATATCCACCCTCACAGTGAATAAATAGCTTTTCTCTCTTTTTTTCCCTGTAATGTAATGCATTTCTTTTCATATAGACAGCAAGTTAAACTTGTGCAAACCTCTTTAACTCATCTCTGTTACTTTTAAAAATAGAGACATTAATATGAGACAAAAGCTTCTATGTTACTGAAATAATCGAATATACTGTACTTTTAATTTCGCCTAATGCGTACTTTTGGCTATTTTTCCTCCTTTTGCCATTTTCTGTTAAATGCTTCTGCCATATATATGCTATTAAGAGTGGAGAAACAAATTTAGCAGGCACACTTATTAATTTTCTAATAACATTTCTAGTATATATTGTCTTTTTATTGGATTTATAGTAACACAAATCATGCTTATTCAACTTCCTGTATTATATACCTCCATTACCACAATTTCAATAACATGTAACATGTTCAGTACCATTCTTTCTCTCATATACATGTAATTGAGATATTTGCCAATAGTCCCAATCTTTGCGAAGCAGTCTTGCTTTCTGGCAATCAGATATAAACTGTTACCTCTTGGGGGATAGGTATGGTTTTGTTGGGAATGGCATTCTCCGATTGAAGTACATTTTAACAGATCAGTTTCATGGCCTAATTTTCCAGTGAGGAATGTTGGTAGGTATGCATTCATACTGCCTAATCAAGGTGACCCTTTCATTCCATATAATACATTATTTCATTATTTTCTTTACATGACCAAATGGTCAATTTGTAATTGCATATAGTTTGTTTACTCAGTTTGCTGTTTTATAATTTGTTAAGCTATTGCTATTGTTTATTGTACTAGCATCCCTCAGTTTGTCAGACTAAAGTGTAGGGAAGTTTAGCGATAAAAATAGATAACTATGCAATACAAATTATAATATGTTTTAGATAGGTTGGTAGTGCAATGAACTGAAACATTCTTTTATATATTTTAGGCTTACAATTCATGCTGAATGCACAATGCACCTTGAGGATTTCCCCATGGATGTCCATGCCTGTCCACTGAAATTTGGAAGCTGTGGGTATTTCACAATTGTGCCTCTGCTAATGGATAAAAATCTATGACTCGTTGAGATTTTGTGCATGTTGTCAGAATTGACACACACTGTCTAATACGGCGGTTCCCAAACTGTGCGCCGCGGCTCCAAGGGGTGCAGCGGGCCAGACATAGAAAAAAAAAAAAAAGAACACAGAAACTTACCAATCCGCCAGGCACCGGGACCCAGCAGCCTCCTCTCCCTCCGCAGCAGCTGTCACTGAATATCGACGTCAGTGACAGCTGCGGGAGAGAGGAGGCTGCTGGGTCCCGGCACCCGTCGGATTGGTAAGTTTCTGGGTTCTTTTTTTTTTTTTATGGCTGGCGTGCGGCAGAGGAGTGACAGGGATCGTGGCAGTGGAGGTTCATAGCGCTGCAGAGTGAGAGAGAGTGACAGCGGGGCAGAGTGAGGGTCACAGCGGGGCAGAGTGAGAGAGAGTGACAGCGGGGCAGAGTGAGGGTCACAGCGGGGCAGAGTGAGAGAGGGTGACAGCGGGGCAGAGTGAGAGAGAGTGACAGCGGGGCAGAGTGAGGGCAAAAGCGGGGCAGAGTGAGGGTCACAGCGGGGCAGAGTGAGAGAGAGTGACAGCGGATCAGAGTGAGGGTCACAGCGGGACAGAGGAGGGTCACAGCGGGGCAGAGTGAGAGAGAGTGACAGCGGATCAGAGTGAGGGTCACAGCGGGGCAGAGGAGGGTCACAGTGGGGCAGTGGAGGGGGACACAGCGTGAGAGGGGCAGTGGAGGGGGACACAGCGTGAGAGGGGCAGAGGAGGGACACAGTGTGAGAGGGGCAGTGGAGGGGGACACACCGTGAGAGGGGCAGTGGAGGGGGACACAGCGTGAGAGGGGCAGTGGAGGGGGACACAGTGTGAGAGGGGGCAGAGGAGGGAGACAGCGTGAGAGAGGGCAGAGGAGGGGGGACACCGTGAGAGAGGGCAGAGGAGGGGACAGCGTGACAGAGAGCAGAGGAGGGGGGACAGCGTGGCAGAAGGGGCAGTGTGAGAGAGGGCAGTGTGTCTGGATGCAGAGGGGGCAGTGTGTCTGGATGCAGAGGGGGCATTTTTGCATACAACTAAATAAGTCTTTCTGTCCTGACCTAAATACTTATTACAATTTTTTGACCCAACTACTTATAAAACAGGACTGCTCAATAATTATTTTGGAGGGGTGCCTTGAAAAAATTTGGAGACGCTAAGGGTGCCGCGAACTGCAAAAGTTTGGGAACCACTGGTCTAATCTAAGTGTATGATTAAGGTTTGCCCTACTATATTCTGTTTTGTAGATCTGTCACGTGATGTCCCATTTCAAACTTTGGTGCTTCCATTGTATGCATGCGTGCTTGTCAAGTCATGCTTCCACTACTTTTCTCACTTACTGTTAAAAATTACAAATGTAGCAAAGAGATACTGTCACAGTTTGGGCAAATCGTATACAAAATGGCGTCATGGGTAGAAATCATGATAGGACTTCCTTCATGGGGAATGCTGGACCGCAAGCTAAGTGCAATATTATATTTCCCATTTACAGCTATACCTCATAATCCAATTATCAGCTACACTGCAATTTTTACTACCCGGCTGCACAGGCCACCATTTTTTTTGTAACCATTACTTGGTCATGTGATTGATGGAATGATTTTAGGCTTATATCCCTTTGGTCAATCACCCAGCTGTAGCTCTGTCTCTCCCACCTCAGAATCATGTTGGGCAAAAGTTATCAATCAGGTGTTTATCTTGTTTATAGTCACTTATTTACAGTTTCTTGTATTTCACTTCACAGCGCCTATTACTTTATATGTAACCTATAGTGACTAGATAAGAAGTGCGTGATGTACAGCAAGTTGAATATTGATAAGTGTAAATAGACGATTAATTTAGCTGAAAAATATTATTTAGTGGTACAAGTTGAAAAGACAATTTGATATAACAATATCTGAATGCCATTGACATAGATAATACCTAATATCCATGAGTGAATGAACAACAGTAATAATGTAAATGCACAGAATCATATATATTTTAAATGACTTCAGCAAAGTAGATATTTGACTCTAAACATGAAGAACGAGGCGGTGTATCAATATCATGCTAGTAATGTACTCCTTGCTTGATGTAAAAAGAAGTATTATTGTTAGTTTGATTACGGGCTCAGCCCCAGATACAAGCGATTGAATACTGGAGACAGAGATAGCCTCATTCATTAAGGAAAGTTAAGCAAAAGTAAGCAAGTAAGGCAAAACCAGGTTGTATTGAAGGGGGAGGTAAATTTAAAATGTGATGGCAGATTTATAGTTGGGGTAAGGCATGTCCTAGATCAACTTTAAATTTCAGTGTACAAATAAGCTATCAAGTATTTGTGTGCTACATGAAAAAGCAGCCAGTATTTTCCTTATGTGCAAAATAATAAACTCATTTGCAGCCCTTGCATTGCAACATGGTTTTGTCCAGAACACTTAAGTATGAAAACTTACTCAATTGTTTGCTTAAATTTCCTGAAAATCCAATCCAAAGATTTCAAATTTATTTATCAGTCTACAATGTGGGACAGTGTCAAAACCCTTAATAAATCTAGATAAGCTACATCTACAGGCCCTTGATCTATTACTTTAGTCACCTTTTCAAAAAGTCATTAAGATTTCTTTGACATGTTCTGCCTCCCAGTTAATCCATGCTGTTTGGGATTCTGTAAATTAATGGATTTTAGATATTCTATAACTCTTTCTCTTAAGAGTGTTTCCATTAATTTGCCTACTACTGATGTAAAGCTCACTGGTCGTTTGTTGCTTGCCTCTTCCTTGCTTCCACTTTTATGCAGTGGGACTTCATTTGCTCTATTCCAGTCCTCTGGAATTACTCCTGAAGCTAGAGACTGGTTAGATAATTCTGTTAACGGTGTTAACAGTCCTCCTTTAATCCTTGGATGTATCTCATCTGGCCACATTGATTTATCCATTTTCAGTTTTCAGAGTTCTGTAAATGTACTTGTATCTTCCTCATTTTCATTAATATACTTGCAACTTCAATGTGGCCCCTTCCCCTCTCTATCTGTAGTCAAAACTGAGCAAAAATAATTATTAATATGATAAGCTATTTCTTTGTCTTCCTTAACATGACTTTCACTCTCTGAGCCTAATTCATTAGCGGACGTATTCTGTGCGCAACCAAATCTGGTACCAAGATGAATTTGGTCGCAATTCGATTACACAACGTAAAAGCAATGTAATAGGGACATGCGTCCAACGACGGAAATCATGAATATGTGAACCAAGGAACATAGACTACGCATTTACTTACTAAAGAGCACTTTATGAAATGTCCTCAAAGGAATAGATGAGTTCCGTTTACTTGCGATGTGTTGAGATGCAAATTGTTTTTGTGTCCTTTTTAATAAATATTATGTGCAGAATCGTTGTTAGATGTCACAGACCATGCCAGTTTGTTATTTATTGAACATGCTAAACTAACATAAGTCTTGTTAATTTGTATTCAAACCAAATAACACCCATTGCATTGTAACATGCACAATATGACACAATGGTGAGATCTAGCATTCGAGGACAAACTTCTATTTCTGACTACAGTGTATAGGAAGGTCATGAATGACAGCGAAAGGTTATTAATATATAATGAAAAATAGAATGAAAATTACAAAGCAGAAATTACCGCTTCTGATTCAATTATGCTTCTGATTCAAATAAATGGCAGCATTCCCACCCGACGGGTCAAGGGTTACATGTGTCCCATCTACTGCCCCTATGACGTGCGGGAAGCTGGCTATGATGGCAAATTGCTGCTTGATGCACACAAGAGACTCCTCATTGAATGGCAGATGGATAAAGTGCCTGAGCTGCGACAGGAATGCCTTCAGCACAACCTTTAGTACTCAACTGAATGTGGCCTGAAACATCCCTGTTGCGACTCCTACTGTTGTCTGGAAGGAGCAGTGGGGCAAAAGTGCAGTAGCGCCAAACAGTTTGGTCAATAGCGGTACTGCTATTGGGATATGGCGCATTGGCTCCAGGTCAATCTGCACAATGCGTAAAGTGTCCATGATGACATCAGGACAACCTCAGCATCTAATATTTCAAAGAGGTTGACACGTGGCCTGAAGATATGCTCCCTAGGCCGGCGACGTTGGACCAGGAGAGGTGGACAGCTTGCGCACTCCTGAGGAGCAGCCACCTCCTGCTCAAACATTATTTGTTCCAACTCAAGAATTGGCTATATGTGAGAAAGATGGATGAAGGTTAAAAATATTACATATTACCTCATGCCTTGCAACATTTTCAGTTGGCAGGTAGACTATAAAAAGTAAAAACATACTTGCAACAAGTTTTTCCATTATAAGGCTCAATCTTGATATTTTGTAATGGGGGGGATGAGAAAAGAAGAAAATAAATAAATATGTAACCTGGGAAAGTGACAAGAGACACATAAGTGGCATCTTACAAAAGATTACTTTAAACAACTTTAAAACCACATACAAAAAAGAGATATAAAAGAGGTACACAGGCAACCCACGCATTAAAAATAGGGAGAAACTATTCAACAGGCACATTACATTTGAAAATAGAGATGAATTGTTAATGTGCCACATAAATTATTTAATACAGTTTAGCTAAAAAATAAAATTACATTTTGCAGTGTTTAAGACAAAAAGAAAACATACCTCTCAAGACAAATATGCAGTATGCAAAAATATACCAAAACTAGGCATCAAAATGACCTCATTACTCAACTAGACTCACAATAATTTAATGAGTGCATCAAGAAGTCTTTAGTAATGGTTTGCAATGAGAGAGGCATGTATAGGTGTATGGTCAGCTGTGGCATCAGATGACGAGAACTGCAACTGTGTATCTGCAGCGCTGTGTACTTGATTAGACTTGATTAGGACTTAGACATGACCCCGAGCTGGGGTAAGTGTTGTGCATGGTTTTACTTAAATTGCTGAGTACACCAGAGTGTGAATCATAAGTATCCTGAGGTAAACGTCTACTTTGAGTAGTTCCCAGTGGTGTCCACCCATCACACGCCCCTTTTTACTCTGAAGGATGTAAGGTGTTGTAAGTGGTCTTTGCTCTCATATACGCAGGTACTTTGACTACTTATTCGTTCGTTTCTCATTGTTTTGCGTACTTAATTCCTAGTTCTGGTCATGCACAGTGTGGTTTATAGCACAATACGCACAAAATCAGCACATACGTCCCTTGATGAATCAGGCCCACTGGCTTTAGTCTTATTATTCCTCCTTTTGCTTTTTCCTTTCATTTATATACCTAAAAAAATGTTTTACCCCTTTTACTTAACTCTTCAGCTTGTGCCTTTGCACATCTGATTATCTTCTTAGCCTCCTTCTGTCTAACAAGATACACCTCCTTGCATTCTTTATTCTGAGTCTGCTTATATTTCCTAAAGGCCATCTTACTTTTGCTTTTAATACTGTCTGATTTCCTTTTCCATGTGCTTTTTCTAACCCCGTTGATACAAGTTCTGTTGCTTTTACTATTGCACTTTTTAATTTTCCCCACCTCTCCTGCACTCCTTTCAAGTTATTCCACTCTGCCAAAGAGTAACACACATTTTCCCATCTCTACAAAGTCAGCTTTCCTAATATCTAACACCTTTGTTTTTGTGTGGTCGTCGGTCAGTGTTTGTATACTAAACCATACTGCTTGATGGTCACTGGATCCTAGGTTCTCTCCCACATTTACATCAGATATTCTCACTGTTAACAACACCACCATCTCATCTGTTTCCCAATTTCGCTGCCTGAGCGTCACCCTCGACTCCTCCCCCTGTTTTGCCCCTCATATTCATTCTCTTACCCAATCCTGTCGCTTCCAACTTCGCAACATCTCCCGCATCCTAGCTTCCCTATCTCAGTCACCAAAACCGTTATTCATGCACTCATCATATCCCGTCTTGATTACTGTAACCTTCTCACCAGCCTCCCTTTGTTCTATACTTAACACGGCTGTGAGACTTATCTTCCTTTCATGTTGTTCTTCTTCTGCTTCACCTCTCTGTCTTGTCTTACACTGTTTTCCCTTCCCCTAAAGAATCCTTTTCAAACTCCTCACCCTCATTTATAAGGCCCTCTCCCACTTTACTGCCCAATATATCTCCAACCTCCTATCATTTCATAGCAACAGCCAGGGGGGGGTCACTTCCTCTTTCTTCTGTCCCGGAACGCTTTCGGTTTACGGAAACACTGGGCGCATGCGCATTTAGTAAATATTAGCCTGCGGGCTAATTAATCTATTTACAGTCATGGCCAAAAGTTTTGAGAATGACAGAAATATTATTTTTCACAAAGTCTGCGGGCTCAGTGTTTATGATGGCAAGGCTAGGGATTACTCTGTCATGCTGATTGAGTTAGAATAACAGACTGGAAGCTTTAAAAGGAGGGTGGTGCTTGACATCATTGTTCTTCCTCTGTTAACCATGGTTAGCTGCAAGGAAACACATGCAGTCATTATTGCTTTGCACAAAAAGGCCTTCACAGGTAAGGAAATTGCTGTAATAAGGCTGCACCTAAATCAACCATTTATCGGATCATCAAGAATCTCAAGGAGATAGGTTCAATAGTTGTGAAGAAGGCTTCAGGGCGCCCAAGAACATGTAGCTAGCGCCAGGACCGGTTTGAGTGAATCTGCACACAGTGAGACAAATATTTTTGGAGGATGGCCTGGTGTTAAGAAGTCCAGCAAATGAGCCACTTGTCTCCAGGGACATCAGGGACAGACTGATATTCTGCAAAAAGGTACAGAGATTGGGCTGCTGAGGACTGGGGTAAAGTAATTTTCTCTGATGAATTCCGTTTCAGATTGTTTGGGGCATCTGGAAAACGCTTGTCCGGAGAAGGAAAGGTGAGTGCTACCATCAGTCCTGTTTCATGCCAACAGTAAAGCACCCTGAGACCATTCATGTGTGAGGTTGCTTCTCAGCCAAGGTAGTGGGATCACTCACAATTTTGCTGGTCTTTGTTCCTGCACATCACTCGCAATTCATGTTCCGTTGCCATTTCAGCCTTTGTGAATAGTAGTGCTGCTGGTAACTTTCTGGACATCGGATTCGCTTGTTCCTCTGGGATTCCTTCTAGGAAGCTTGATTCTGCTATCACTATCTGTGGCCTGGATGAAAGTACGCTTCCTAGCAGCAAAGTTTCTTATAAAACATCTCCGCTGCAATTAACTGTGGGAGCCCTTCACTCAGAAACCCTGTTATTCTACCTCATCAATTGTCCATCTATCCCGTTAATACTAGGCCATCCTTGGCTCTAGCTCCATAGCCGTGTAGTGGATTGGACTAAAGGGGAAATTCCTCAATGGAGCTCCTATTGTTCTCAAACCTGTTTGACCTTGCCCGTCCGGATTTTGTAACCTGTTTCCGAACAGCTTCCTCCCTAACACCATGAATTCCGAAACGTGTTCTCTAAAAAAGGGACTGACTCTCTGCCTCTACATCGGGATTACGATTGTGCCATTGAGTTAATTCTGGGTTCCAAATTGCCTAAAGGATGGTTGTATTCGCTCTCTGGCCCCGAAACCAAGGCCATGCAGGAATATGTGGAGGAGAGTTTGCAAAAAGGCTTTATTATGCTTTCAAAGTCTCCAGTGGGAGTTGGATGCTTCTTTGTTTCCAAGAAGGATGGCGGGCTACGTCCTTGTATCAATTTCAGAGGCCTTAATAAATTTACTATATCCACTTTCCCTTATCTCAGTCCTGTTCGATCAACTAAAAGGTGCTACTATCTTCACCAAAATTGATCTTCGCGTTGCATATAATCTCATCCGCATCAGAGAAGGTGATGAGAGGAATACGGCTTTAAAAACCCATTCTGACCACTACGAGTACTTGGTCATACCGTTCGGCCTTTATAACGCGCCTGCTGTCTTTCAAGACCTCATTAATGAACTTCTTCGGGAAGTCCTCAATCAGTTTGTTGTTGTTTACTTCGATGACATATTAATATACTCCCACTCCTTGCCACAACACCGACATCATGTCCGCCAGGTTCTCTACACGTTCCAAGACCATCACCTCTTTGCCAAACTTGAAAAATGTGAGTTTGAATTTAGGAAAGTATGATTCCTCAGATATATAATCTCTTCTACCGGATTCTCTATAGATCCAAGCAAAGTTCAGGCCATTCTGGATTGGGTACGACCCATTAATCTGGAAGCCATCCAAAGGATTTTAGACTTTGCTAATTATTACCAAAGATCTATCCATGCTTTTTCGGATCTGGTGGCTTCCATTATTGCCCTTACCAGGAAGGTAATTGGTCCCCAGAGGCTATTAGTTCTTTTGAGGCTCTTAAAAGAGCATTTATCTCTGCTTCTGTCTTGAGGCATCCTTATACTGAATTACCCTTTGTTCTGGAGGTTGACGCCTCTGATATAGGTGCTGGCGCTGTTCTGTCTCAGAAGGACCTTTGCAATCATCAACTGTATCACTGTGTTTTCTTCTCCCTCAAATTCTCTGATGTGGCGACGAACTATGATGTAGGCAATCGGGAGCTTTTGGCCATCAAATGGGCCATTGAAGAATGGCGTCACTGGCAGGAAGGTGCCATTTATGTAATCTCAGTTATCACAGATCATAAGAATCTCCAGTACATAGAATCTGCAAAACGATTGAATCCTAGACAAGTGCGGTGGTCACTGTCTTTTACCCGCTTTCACTTCGTTATCACTTATAGACCTGGATCCAAAAATGGTGAAGCGAACGTATTACCCAGAAGCTTTGTTTCACACCATGTACCTGCTACAGAATTGCTGCCTATATACCGTCTTCTGCTATTCACGCTGACTTGGGCCAAGACTTGGGTATTACGCTTCGTAGATTTTAAAAGTTGGCTTCCTCAGAAACACCTGCAAACCATTTGTTTGTACCAGTCCACCATAGGAAGGCTGTCCTCACTGAAGCTCATGACAATAAAACCGCCAGACTTCTCGGTATTTTTAACACCTCAGAGACACTCTCACGTTTCGTTTTGGTTGCCCACCTTGTCTTCTGATGTCAAAGACTTTGTTCTGTTCTTTGAAATTTGTGCTAGAAATAAAGTCCCCAGGAACTGCTCTTTGGGCCAGGTCATGCCATTGTCTGCCCCTACCAGACCCTGGACACACTTATCTCTGGATTTTATTGTGGATCTTCCATGTTCAGCAGGGCATAACATTATATGGGTGGTGGTGGATCGATTTAGCAAAATGTCTATTTTACTGCCTTAACTAAACTCCAGAGTGCACTAGCATTACTTTTTATCCAGCACATCTTCTGACTTCGTAGCCTTCCTTATGATATTGTCTCTGATCACAGCTCTCAATTTGTTGCCTAATTCTGGAAGGCTTTTTGTGCAATCCTCGGAACCAACATCAACCTTTCTTCAACGTACCACCCACAATTCAATGGGCAAACCGAAAAGGTTAATCAACCCCTGGAACAATTTTTACACTTGTGCACCTCCGAATTTCATGACAACTGGTCAACCCTACTAGCATGGGCAGAGTTTGCATGTAAAAATTTATTTCATTCTTCCACTCATACCTCCCCGTTTTACTGTAACCTAAGTTTTCATCCTAGATCCAAATCTATGGCCTCTCTCAACTCTTCTGGTCTCCAAGGCATGCGTTCTATGGCTTCTAGACTTAGGATCATATGGACAAAAAGTTCATTCTGCTTTGAGGCGGGCCTCGTTTTATTCCAAAATGTTTGCAGACCAACACAGGGGAATCGGCACCTTTAAAGTAGTTCAGAAGGTATGGCTTTCCATTCGTAACATTAGGGTCAGTCAACCCTGTAAAAAACTCGGGCTAGGTGCATTGGACCTTTTTCTTGTGTTAAGCAAATTAACCCTGTGGCCTTCAGGCTGAAGCTTCCTCGCTCTTTGATAATCCCAAACACGTTTCTTTGTTCTCTTCTCAAGCCTGTCTCTTATTCAAGCAAGTTTAAACGTCTTCAATCTCAGAGATCTCAATTAATGTGGAAGGACATCGGGAATTTTTTATACTTGATTCCAAGTGGGTCCAAGGACAGAGTCACTTCTTGGAGGGTTTGTGGCCTGGAGGACCGTTCTTGGGTTCCGTTGAAGCATCTACATGTTGATTGACTTATCAAGTAGTTCTTCAAACAATTCCCTAAGAAACCAGGATGTTGGGGTTCCTTAACCTCTCCTCAAGGGGGGGGGGGGTAATGTAACGATCCGCTATTATTATGACAGTCACTTCCTCTTTCCTTTGTCCTGACCATCACCATGGCAATTTCAGGCACCGTCCCCGTGCCGCATCTTCCACACAGGGACGGGCGCCTGTCTCTGTCCATAGACAACGGAACACCATCCACAGTCTCCAGCGGTGGTGTTCAGCGTCACCACCGCCGATAGGTAGCCCTGCCCCCTTCCTCTATTTATTCCTGACTTTGGCACCTAATGAGTGCCAGAGTATTAGGTCTCCTGATCTCCAGCATTATAGTATATTCCTTGTGCCTCCCACTGTATTGACCCGGCTTCGTTCCTGACTACCTCTGTTTCTGGATTCCACGTGTATTGACCCGGCTACGTTGTGACCACTCTCCTGTCTCCCATGCTCCTGGTACCTGACCCGGCTAGTTAATTGACCATGCTTCGGATTTCCATATTGCTCCTTCTGATACGCACGGCTTGACCTGGATCGCCTGACTCCTCTTCCATCTCGAATGCTTCACTGGTTGCTCCCTCTGAGGACCGCGACCTGCCTGTCTCCCGCAGCAAAGTCCATACTCCCTTGCGGGGGTCCCTGGCGAAGACCTGGGACACGTTAGACTCCGCGCCTCTTTGGTGAGTAGTGCTGAAACCAGTAAGCTACGCACTCTTAGTTCCGTGACAGTATACTCTGGCCATGACGTCAGATGGAACAGGTAAACCTTCTGCTCAGGAGCTTCTTCTCCATCTTGCTCGCCGAGTCGAACAGCAGGAGGTGGATCAGGCTCGTTTACTCCAGTGTGTCCAAGGAGTGGTCTCTCGATTAGATTCCTTGCAGGGGGTCTTAACAACGCCCCCAACAGATCCTCCTCCTACTCCAGCGGCTCCCTCTCCCTCCGCTGCAGCTCCAGTGGTTCCTTCCTCTTCTGGGCTCCGGATTCCCCCTCCGGAAAAATTTGACGGAGATCCAAAAAGATGCAGAGGGTTCCTCAACCAGTGCGCCATCCACTTTGAGTGCAACTCTTCAGCCTTCTCCTCTGAATGTACCAAGGTAGCCTTCATGATATCTCTGCTCAGCGGGCAAGCCTTGGCCTGGGCTTCACCATTATGGGAGCACAATGATCCTTTGCTGGAGAATTCTGATGCATTTATCGATATGTTCCGGAAGGTTTTCGATGAACCTGGTCGGGTCTCCTCTGCCGCTTCTAGTCTCCTAAATCTTTGACAAGGTTCCATGTCAGTCGGCCAGTATGCAGTAAATTCCGCACTCTTGCTTCCGAACTCCGATGGAATAATGAGGCCCTTATTGCCACCTTCTGGCAGGGTCTTACTGACCGAATCAAGGATGAACTTGTCACCAGGGAACTCCCCTCGGAACTGGATTCTCTTATTTCTTTGTGTATCAGGATCGACCTCCGCTTCAGGGAGAGAACTTCGGAGAGATCCTCTACGAGACGTACCCCCTGATTGGCACCCCACTTCCAAAATCCCATATCTTCCACTGAAGAGCCTATGCAGCTTGGCCGTTCAAGATTGACACCTTAAGAACGCGAGAGACGGTTCAAGCAGAAATTATGTCTATACTGCGGGGAAGCCGGTCATGTGTTAAGTCTCTGTTCTAAGAGACCGGGAAACGCCTCCTCCTAGACGGTAAGAGGGAGGCCGCCTTAGGAGTTGCCGTTTCCACTCCCTATTCCACTTCTAACCCTGAGTTCCTGATGCCTATTCAGCTTGTGACCACCAAAGGACCCCAGCGAACTTTTGCTTTTGTGGATTCCGGTGCCGCAGGGAATTTTATCTCGGCCTCTCTTGCCTCACAGCTCCACTTATCCATCCAGGATCTTCCCCAACCGCTTACTCTCACAGCCGTGGATGGTAACCGCGTCAGCATTGGTACCATCTCCAGCATCACGAGCGCGGTACAGTTACTGGTAGGAGCCTTACATCAAGAGTGGATCCAATTCCTTGTGTTACCACAATCTGTGAATCCTCTAATTCTGGGCCTTCCTTGGCTTCGAGCCCATTCTCCACAATTCGACTGGTTCCGAGTTTAGGTTATCTCCTGGGGTCCACAATGTCATAACCAGTGCATCTCTTCATCTCGCCCACGAGTCTGCCTTACTCATACACTTCCTGACGAGACTACTGTCCCATCGGCCTATCAGGCCTTTAAGGATGTTTTCTCCAAGAAGAAATCGGAGGTTCTGCCACCTCATCGCCCTTGGGATTGCCCGATTGAATTAATTCCCGGGTAAGCAGATTCCCCGTGGCCGGACTTATCTCTTACTCTTCCCTGAAAGTCAGGCCATGTCACAATACATTTCCGAGATTTTATCCCGTGGATTCTTCTCCCGCTGGTGCAGGATTCTTCTTCGTTAAGAAGAAGGATGGGGGCCTTCGCTCCTATATCGACTACCGACAGTTGAATAAAATTACCATCAAGAATTGCTATCCCTTGCCCCTTATCACCGATCTTTTTGACAAAATCAGCGGAGCCAATCCTAGGAGCTGGCCTCCTGACGCCCTAAAGGCTTTCGATCGCCTGAAGCAGGCCTTCGCGTCTGCCCCTGTTCTCTCCCACCTGGACCAACTGAAATCCTTTTATCTAGAAGTCAATGCTTCCGTTGTTGGTATTGGTGCGGTCCTGTTCCAAAACTCCAAACTTAGCACGCACCTCCCCTGTGGCTTCCTTTCTAAGAGATTCCTGAGTCATGAAAAGAACTACGGCATCGGTGACAAGGAGCTCCTCGCGATCAAATCAGCCTTGGAGGAGTGGCGTCACCTCTTTGAAGGTTCTCGTCACCCTGTGACGGTCTTAACAGACCATAAGAATCTGCTCTACATCAGTGAAGCACGGTGTCAACCCACACCAGGCACGATGGGCATCTTTCTTTTCCCGTTTTAACCTAATCTTGACATACCATCCCGGGTCCAAAAATGTGCGGTGGACACACTCCTCTAAACTATCTGGACATGCTGGAGTCAAGAAGACGTATGAGTTGCATACGTCTGATATTCGAAGATTCGTGGCTTCCTGCGCGACTTGTGCCCGTTGTAAGAACCCTAGATTGGCACCTTCTGGCCTTCTGCAACCCCTCCCTATTCCTGATCTTCCATGGCAGAGCATATCTATAGATTTCATCATTGATCTCCCTGTTAGCGATGGGTTTACTACCATTTGGGTTGTGGTTGACAGATTCTCTAAGATGGCCCACTTCGTAGCCTTGGTCGCTCTTCCATCTGCATCTCAGCTGGCTACCATCTTGATCAAGGAGATCTTTAGGCTTCATGGCTGTCCCCGTGAAATCATCTCGGATCGTGGAGTCCAATTTGTGTCGCAGTTCTGGAGGGCCTTTTGTAAGATACTCGGTTCCGAACTCAAATATTCTTCTGGCTATCATCCCCAAACCAATGGCCAGATGGAGCGCGTCAACCAGGACCTTCAATCCTTCCTACAATGTTTTTCTTCGGAGAACCAATAATTTTCACCATTACGAATCCTCCGGTTCCTCTCCATTCTCTATTGTTTATGGAACCCAGCCCACCCTCCCTTATTTCTCCAACCATATTCCGTCCCCGGTTACTGCTGCAGATACGCTTATTCGGGACTTCTCTCACATTTGGTCAGTGACCAAAACCGAACTTCAGGAGACTTCCCAACGCTACAATCAAGCTGCCGATCGTCATAGAAGACATATTCCCTTGTTTCAGGTCCATGACAAGGTTTGGTTGTCTACCCGCAACCTCAAAC
Organism: Mixophyes fleayi; assembly: GCF_038048845.1. Classification (NCBI taxonomy): domain Eukaryota; kingdom Metazoa; phylum Chordata; class Amphibia; order Anura; family Limnodynastidae; genus Mixophyes; species Mixophyes fleayi. The sequence goes on from NC_134410.1 coordinate 82,921,241, forward strand.
TTCGAGTACCCTCTCAGAAATTGACTCCCCGTTATATTGGTCCCTTCCCTATAACTCACGTTATCAACCCCGTAACTTATAGACTCCAGCTGCCCCCCTCTCTAAGGATCCACAATGTGTTTTATATTTCCCTCCTCAAACCACTGATCCTTAATAAATTTCATCCCTTGCCCCATCACCCTGCTACTATTCGGACTGCTGTTGGCGAAGAATTCGAGGTCAGCCGCATCTTAGACTCCTGTATTCTTCACGGACAGGATCAATTCTTAGTTCATTGGAAAGGCTTCGGGCCAGAGGAGAGATCCTGGGTGAATAAAGAAGATCTCCACGCCCCACGTCTATTAAAACAATTCCTCAAAGAGAGGCCTACCCGACAAGGAGAGGGAGGAGGTACTGTCAGGCGCCGTCCCCGTGCCGCTTTTTCCGCACAGGGATGGGCGCCTGTCTCTGTCCATAGACGTCTAGACGCACTTCCGGGGTCACAGCAGCTGCGCAACGGGACGCCAGCCACAGTCTCCAGCGGTGGTGTTCAGCGTCACCACTGCCGATAGGTAGCCCTGCCCCCTTCCTCTATTTATTCCTGAATCTGGCACCTAATGAGTGCCAGAGTATTAGGTCTCCTGATCTCCAGCGTTATAGTATATTCCTTGTGCCTCTCAGTGTATTGACCCGGCTTCGTTCCTGACTACCTCTGTTTCTGGATTCCACGTGTATTGACCCGCCTACGTTCCTGACTACTTCTGTTTCTGGATTCCACGTGTATTGACCCGGCTACGTTTTGACCACTCTCCTGTCTCCCGTGCTCCTGGTACCTGACCCGGCTAGTTAATTGACCACGCTTCGGATTTCCCTATTGCTCCTTCTGATACGCACGGCGTGACCTGGACCGCCTGACTCCTCTTCCATCTCGCGCGCTTCACTGGTTGCTCCCTCTGAGGACCGAGACCTGCGTGTCTCCCACAGCAAAGTCACGTTAGACTCCGCGTCTGTCAGGCGCCGTCCCCGTTGATCCCCTGTCAGTTGGGAACGGACGCCTTCCTTCTTCCTGCTAGGCAACAGTCGCGCTGCAGCTTCCGTCTGAGAGGTCTGTCGGGCGCATGCGCCCTGCTACTTTTCCCACGGGATCCCCGCCTCCTGGCTCCTCCAATCATCAGTGTACCTGCCCTATTTAAACCTGGCTCTGGCGCCATTAGGGTGCCAGAGTAACAGGTTCATACCTAGTGTCCTGGTTCTCCTACTTCCTTGTTCCCTTTTGTGCTTCCATTATTCTGCTCTCCGTTGTGACCCGGCTTGGCGACCATCCTTATCTGTGTGACCCATATTGTACTGCGACCTCGGCTTGTTGACTACCCTCTCGGATTCTCCCTGGTACCGTATATTCCTGATTAACTTGACCCGGACAGTCTGACCCTTCTACACTACACCGGCAACTGGCTAGTAGTGCCGCGACCTGCGTACCCTGTGCAGCGAAGTCCAAACCTCCTTGCGGGGATCCCTGGCGAAAACCAGGGGTACGTTAGACTCCGCACCTGCTAGTTCAGTTGCGCTAATTCCGGTTAGTGTTCAGTTCCGTTATGCTCCTCAGAAGGCCTGCGGCCTGACAGCGCCTCTTTGGTGAGTAGTGCTGAAACCAGTAAGCTACGCACTCCTAGTTCCGTGACAGGCAATGGTCGGGACCCATTCTAAGCAGCGCTGCATCCAGGCAACGCTAAACAGCCGGGTGTGTGCACATTTAGTAAAATAACAGCCTGCAGGCTAATTAATCTATTTATTTAATTAAGCAGCCCCTGGGGGTACTTTACAGGCAGGGCTCTGATTGGCTACTTTCTGTATTTAAGGTAGGGAGGGCTTAGCCTCCCAGCTGGTTATAGCGTCTCTTGAGGAGTTTCTGACCTGCTGTGTTTTGTGCCAGGTGTATGCTGCTGATACTCTGGATTGACCTATCGTTGTGTCCTCTTGCTTGTTATTTGACCTTGCCTGTTTCTGATTGCCCTGACCTCTGGACCTGTTTCTTGGATTCTCTTGCTTGCCGCCAGTCCTGATCTTATTGCCTGTCTCCGTCCTTCCTATCTGCTACAGACCCCCTGACCTCGACCCGACTACCGACTACTATCTATATACTCCATCTTCCATCTTCTGTGGTGTTGCTCATAAACTTAGACTACATTAGAGTTAAGTCCTGGGGGCATCCAAGTACCTGTGAGCATATCAAACTCTATGGGAAAGGCGGCTGCTATAGGTGAAGGCCTCTTCCACCAGTTCTGTAAGTTTATGACAACACCCGCCAGTCTAATACTGTTCCCCTCCACTGGAACGACCTCCCCCGCTCTAACTGACTGTCATCTAACTTGTTTCAAACAGGTTCTTAAAACTCACCTGTTCCTCAAACCTACCAGGCTATCCCTAACCCTCTCTCCATGCTTGTTCTCATCACCTCTCTTTTCCCTGCGATTTACCCTTTCCTCTTGCTCTAGATACCCTCCATTGAATCCCCTTTGTGTTTGCTGTCTGTTTGCCCTCCCGTTAGGATGTAAGCTCTTACGAGTAGGGCACTCTCTCCCCTCCTGTCTCTATACCTATTCTTCTGTTCCAACTTCACTGTACTAGCTATGCTGGGAGCTTTTGGAGTCTTGGTATTATGCATTTATTGTTCTGTACTGTTTTACCCTGTATGGTCTACTGTTTGTATTAAGTACAGCGCTGCAGAAATCTTATGGTGCTCTGTACATAAAGGATAATAATAATAGTAATAATAATATTCTGTCATCATGAGATGAAATGGAAAACTACAATGAGCAAGTGTTTGTTCTGGACCATAAAATAGCCCTGATTTTATGGAAAATGAGGTAGCAATGAGTAGTATTACATCCTTAATATCAGTAATAAAAATGAAAGCAACTCTGTAGACTAACAAAATTGAAGAAGATAACTTGCAATATGAAGAAGTTAATAATAATTGGAATAGAATGATGTGGTGGATAATACCTATTTCTAGGACCAATGAGAGATTAATCACACAACAGCAATTGGTGCCTTCTGGATGGGCATTACATATAAAGGATGAGGAATGGAGTAGTCCTATCATTGTAGGACAATGAAAGGCTGACCTCTGTTTCAAGCGGACTGTAACAGGTGGAGGGCAGTGCAAAATTAGGCAGTTTACTCACATTCAGCAGACACTGGCCTGTCATGGAAGCCTAGATGGCTCTTTATGTTAGAATAGGAGTTCTACGCTCCATCTCCTTATTTACCTTTTTCCCGGATTTCGGCAACCTGGTTAAGTTACAAGTGTTTGTGGCTTCACATCCACCCAACAATGCTAATGTCACGGTTACAAACAGAAGTACAGCTAGGAGTCACGAATATGGTGAAAACACTCTGTGTTTATTTGCAGACAAGTATAAATAACAGGTAGTCAGGAGTAGTGGTAATTACCAGGTGCAGGCTGATGCAGGAAATAATATAAATGTCCAGAAACAAGCAGGTACACAGCTAATGCAGGGAAGCAGGGGTATGAACAGATTCCAGTCAGCATGAACCAGAGGAGCAAGGCAGGAGGAAAAATCCACAGGTAATACAGGATATGACATCAGAATAGGACAACAATAACCAGCCATGTGTGCTGGGAGTGACAGGTATATAAAGGGAAAACCACACCCAGGTGCATGGGATAATTGGTGAACATGAAGGTTAACCCCTAATGCAGACAATAAGGCACAATAGCAGCACCTCTGGTGAATGGAGGTACTGCCAATACAAATATAATAATAAGGACAAAAAAGGCAGGAGCTGCCATGCAAAGCAGAATGTAATGCATAAGCTGTAGGCAGATCCTGACAGTACCCCCTCCCTTAAGGGCGGATTCCAGAAGCCCAATTACCATAAAAGGCTGAGTTCATCGGAATCATAGTCCAGAATTGGGGGCCCGGCAGAAAAGTCCTCGTCCATGGGCAAAGGAGGCCATGCCAGCTGCCTGTTCAAGCACTGCAGAACCACCTCTTTTCTTACGTCCTCCTCTCTTACGGGACTTCCTTAGAGTTGGGACCTGTGCCAACTGGGTGGAGCACAAGGGTATCTCTTGACCAGGTGAGGTGGGTGGTACTGATGATACTGCTGAGGCCCCGCAAGATAGCATAGCGGGAGGTGGTGGTGAAAACTTGCTGATCACTGCCTCAACAAATAGTTGTAAGTCAGATAGAATGGGGTGATCAGACTCAACAAAAGGGTTTGCCCATTACATAGCCTCTCCTCTAAAATGTGTTAACAAAAACAAAACTTGCCTCTGTGGGTCACTGGCAAGGCTAGGTACTGAGGGGAAATAGGAAGCACAAAACCTCAGTAGAGCACTAAATTGAGAAAGGTGCCCCTCAAAGGTAGGTGACAGCTCACACTTGGCACCCTTGGCAACGGATGGCTCGGACTTGGCAGCAGGCCTGGACAGGACGGCAGACTTGGCAGCAGACCCGGACAGGAGGGCAGACTTGGCAGCAGACCCGGACTGGGCGGCAGGCTTGGCAGCAGGCTTGACAGGAGACCCAGACTGGGTGGCCGGCTTGGCAGGAGGCCCGGACTGGGCGGCAGACTTGGCAGCAGGCCCGGACTGGGCGGCAGACTTGGCAGCAGGCCCGGACTGGGCGGCAGACTCGGAAGGGACAGCGCTGTGAGAAGCCTCAGAGCAGACAGCACCAAGTGGTAACTCGGGCTGAAGCGCATAGAGTAGCAACTCGGGCTGAAGCGCATAGAGTAGCAACTCGGGCTGAAGCGCATAGAGTAGCAACTCGGGCTGAAGCGCATGGACAGGCAACTCGGGCTGAAGCGCATGGACAGGCAACTCGGGCTGAAGCGCATGGACAGGCAACTCGGGCTGAAGCGCATGGACAGGCAACTCGGGCTGAAGCGCATGGACAGGCAACTCGGGCTGAAGCGCATGGACAGGCAACTCGGGCTGAAGCGCATGGACAGGCAACTCGGGCTGAAGCGCATGGACAGGCAACTCGGGCTGAACCGCATGGACAGGCAACTCGGGCTGAAGCGCATGGACAGGCAACTCGGGCTGAACCGCATGGACAGGCAACTCGGGCTGAACCGCATGGACAGGCAACTCGGGCTGAACCGCATGGACAGGCAACTCGGGCTGAACCGCATGGACAGGCAACTCGGGCTGAACCGCATGGACCGGCAACTCTGGAGCGGACTGTAATGGCAGCGCCCCCTCTGGAGAAGACTGTAAGGGCAACGCCCCCTCTGGAGGAGACTGTAAGGGCAGCGCCCCCTTTGGAGAAGACTGTAAGGGCAGCGCCCCCTCTGAAGCAGGCTGAAGCTCAGGAACAGAGACAGCGGCTGAAGACTCGGAACTGGAGACAGCGGCTGAAGACTCGGAACTGGAGACAGCGGCTGAAGACTCGGGACCGGACACAGTGGCAGGAGACTCTGGACCGGACACAGTGGCAGCAGGCTCCAAGCTGGAGGCAGATGGTGTGACCTCAGAGCTGGAGGCAGATGGTGTGACCTCAGAGCTGGAGGCAGATGGTGTGACCTCAGAGCTGGAGGCAGATGGTGTGACCTCAGAGCTGGAGGCAGATGGTGTGACCTCAGAGCTGGAGGCAGATGGTGTGACCTCAGAGCTGGAGGCAGATGGTGTGACCTCAGAGCTGGAGGCAGATGGTGTGACCTCAGAGCTGGAGGCAGATGGTGTGACCTCAGAGCTGGAGGCAGATGATGTGACCTCAGAGCTGGAGACAGAGGCTGGCACCTCGGCACAGGAGACAGAGGCTGGCACCTCGGCACAGGAGACAGAGGCTGGCACCTCGGCACAGGAGACAGAGGCTGGCACCTCGGCACAGGAGACAGAGGCTGGCACCTCGGCACAGGAGACAGAGGCTGGCACCTCGGCACAGGAGACAGAGGCTGGCACCTCGGCACAGGAGACAGAGGCTGGCACCTCGGCACAGGAGACAGAGGCTGGCACCTCGACACAGGAGACAGAGGCTGGGACCTCGACACAGGAGACAGAGGCTGGGACCTCGGCACAGGAGACAGAGGCTGGCACCTCGGCACAGGAGACAGAGGCTGGCACCTCGGCACAGGAGACAGAGGCTGGCACCTCGGCACAGGAGACAGAGGCTGGCACCTCGGCACAGGAGACAGAGGCTGGCACCTCGGCACAGGAGACAGAGGCTGGCACCTCGGCACAGGAGACAGAGGCTGGGACCTCGACACAGGAGACAGAGGCTGGCACCTCGACACAGGAGACAGAGGCTGGCACCTCGACACAGGAGACAGAGGCTGGCACCTCGACACAGGAGACAGAGGCTGGCACCTCGACACAGGAGACAGAGGCTGGCACCTCGACACAGGAGACAGAGGCTGGCACCTCGGCACAGGCGGCTGGTGCTGGCGCCTCAGGACCGGCGGCTGAAGCTGGCAGATTGGGTCTCTTCCCAGAGAACAGAAATGGTGGAGCATAAACAATTTTGGAATGCGGAGAGGAAATAACAGGAGATGGTTCAGTTAGCTGACGTGGTCTACGGACAGGACAGTCCTGCTAGAAATATGCATTGCTTGCACAGTAGAGACACAACTTGTATGTTATCCTGCGCCGCCGTTCCTCTTCGGTCAGATGGGGGCGTGGACCACCTGTGTACTGGGAATTTGTTACCTCATACTTCATAGAAAACAGCAAATTGGTAGTACTTTTAAGAGGTGCTGTTTGCAACGGTTCATCAGCAGAGAAGGTGGATTTAGACAGATCAGCAGCTTCTGAATTAGGAGAGACAGAATCTGACAATCTCCTAAGCGGGTCCAAAAGCAAAGTGGAAAATTTAGCCAGCTGGGAACGTAGCAATATAATGTCCATCTGTAAAGTTTGTAGCAGTAGCAATTCCAAGACTGGTGAAACAGACATGTTGCAAAACACAAATGAAAACTTGATTGCAGAAAAGGGTCCCAGAAATAAAACTTTCACCTGACTCCAAAGCTGTTTTGTGGGCTGGTTATACTGTCACAGTTACAAACAGAAGTACAGCTAGGAGTCACGAATATGGTGAAAACACTCTGTGTTTATTTGCAGACAAGTATAAATAACAGGTAGTCAGGAGTAGTGGTAATTACCAGGTGCAGGCTGATGCAGGAAATAATATAAATGTCCAGAAACAAGCAGGTGCACAGCTAATGCAGGGAAGCAGGGGTATGAACAGATTCCAGTCAGCATGAACCAGAGGAGCAAGGCAGGAGGAAGAATCCACAGGTAACACAGGATATGACATCAGAATAGGACAACAATAACCAGCCATGTGTGCTGGGAGTGACAGGTATATAAAGGGAAAACCACACCCAGGTGCATGGGATAATTGGTGAACATGAAGGTTAACCCCTAATGCAGACAATAAGGCACAATAGCAGCACCTCTGGTGAATGGAGGTACTGCCAATACAAATATAATAATAAGGACAAAAAAGGCAGGAGCTGCCATGCAAAGCAGAATGTAATGCATAAGCTGTAGGCAGATCGTGACAGCTAACACGTTTTACAAACAGCAAGATGTATAACCAATAGGTTATAGGCCCAGCACTTTGTTTTGAAGAAAGCACTTAAACAAAAAGAACAGTAGCAGAGATACACAGAAATAAAAGGAAGCTAATACATCAGAAAAGTCCTTTATTTAGTTCACAAAGAAATATGCCCAGTGCAGACGCCAGTATGAGCTTTGATATATTGAAAGGCTCTGAGAATTACACAACATGAAAATTCACCATGGAAATGCAGCCTAAGCAGTAAAAGTTGTGGAAAGTCACGATTAATCCAGTGGCAAGCCCAAACGCTGAGGAGGTGGCTATAGCCATGGGCACCATAGGCTTAGCTGTAGAACAGCACATGTACTCCATCATATATGGGAAAGAGTCAGCATGAGACATTTGGACTGCACTACAAACTGCGTATGACGAAAGAGGTCTAATGAGAAAGATAAACTTGAGGCGGACACCCCAGCCTGTCTCAGATACTGCAATCTGAACAGCTGGTCATGATTGGTGTTGCCTTAGTTAATTAACAATGAATACACCTTTTCTGCAACCACAAAGGATTTATTATGGTGTCCTTACGTTCACCAGAACCATTTATTCATTTTTCACACTTAAATCACATACACATGTAGCATGAGCCTCCCTGGGCTTCGTAAGTTCACAAAGAATCATGGAAAACACACTAGATTAAATTTATTTAATCTGAAAAATGTTTCCAAGGCTTATTTGAAAAATATAATAACAAAGACATACAATATGTTGCACAAATTAGTTTCAGAAAATAAAGTAGGAAATAAAAACCAGAGTCCCTACTTAGAAGTTCAGGAATTGGCGTATGAGGAGTACACATTAAGAAGAATGGCACATTTCAGTCGTGATAGACCCCCTCAAAATGAACACTGTACTACTGATGCAAGGGATTTTTAAACCATTTCTTGTTGGCTCTTCACCCCCCCACCTTAGGAATTTTATTTTCACCGAGTTAGATGGATGCCCAAAATGACACAGGGCTTTCAAAGTAAATTATGGATGACCTGAGACCTGGCATTTCACAAGACCTGAGTTCTCACCTCTGCTTGTTCAGCCTGGCTAAGTCTAACTCCTCTGTATACACAAACTACTCAGAGATTTTATCTGTCTCTGGGCCTGTCTACTTTCAAAAGACCATTGACACTTGCCTAGGTCAGACTCAGGTCAGTTAACCAAATGAGTCTGCATTGAATGTAGTAGACAGTCAAAAGAAGGACTACTGGTATATGTAGTCGGGGGCCACTAGACACTTCAGCTGCAATCAAGAGTGGTTCACTTTGCTGAAACCATGTGAACCCATACCTGTTAAAGGAATTGTAGATAAAGTTCTTACTGCAAAAAGGTCGGGACAATCACAGTGTGCCTAAGCATAAAAGGTGGGTCTGTCTTTACAGGTATCCAAGGCATCCTGTATGTACAGGATTTGGGAAACAACCTTATTGCTATAAGCATCCTTGAAATAAAAGGGTGCGAATTCCAATTCGCAGAGGGCACATGTGTGTTAAAAAACAAAAGGGTGGGGGTCATGGTTTAGGCACCATCCGGGAAGGCTGCATTCATTGTCAGCTCCTCACTCCACTGGGCAAAACACCCACCAATATCGGGTGTTCGCGTCAGTACATACCCCATGAGTCTCACGGGAGTCCACTTCCGTCATCTAGACCAGTTTGAGACCCATTGAGAAAAGATGCAGGCATACATTCTCCTCTATATGGATCTATCCAGCACCTCTCCCCCTAATTGATGCGGGCTTGCTCAGTGCCATCCCTGGAGCTCAACCTCGCTCACCCTCATTGCCGGACATCGCGACCACATACCTGTCATCCGGTCCGGATGATTAAGGAACCCCAGGGCTTGCTGCAACAATAGAGAATCTTCGAGCTGGATACTGCTTCCCCTGTCGCGTTTGGAAGCACACACGCACTCACCTGGACTGGACTGTGAACATCTCCATGCTGCTACTTTCAAGGCAAGTACCGTTAGCTCTAGTGCATCCTGATGTGTGCGGTTCAATTGAGGTGAAATCAGTTAGTGGCTACAGATATTTCATGACACTCATTGATGATGCCACTAGGATGGCACACGTTTACTTTATTAAAGCCAAAAGTGTAATTTTCAACAAAATTGCAGAATATAAGAGCCTGGTGGAGATTGAAATAGGTCTGAAAAAAAAGTCTTGAGATCCTACAATGGCGGAGAGTATGACAGCAAGAATTTAGCTGAATTCTTAAGGAAATAAGGCATACAGCACCAACTAACAATTGCCTACACGCCAGAGCAAAATAGTGTGAATGAGTGAGCAAACCGCACAATTGTTGAACGAGCACAGACCCTGTTAAATGGCGCAGGCATTGAAAAAAGTTTTTGTCCGGAAACATTGTCCACTGGCAGTATACCTTAAAAACCCTGCTTTACCAGTGGCTGTAAAAGGTAAAGCACCACTGGAAGCATGGTGTAGGAAAAATCCAAGTGTCAATCATCTTGGTGTATTCAGCTATAAGACATATGCACATATTCCTAAAGAAAGAAAACGAAAGTTAGATCCCAAGTCAGTGGAGTGTGCCATGCTTGGATACTGCCCAGAGAGTAAAGGGTACAGACATTGGGACGTTATAAATAAACGTGTTATGAAATCCAGAGATGTGGTGTTTCCCAAAATCACGTCACCTAGCGGAATAGTGGAACAGCAAGCACAGCAAAAGTTTGTAATGCTGGATGTACAGGCAGCAGTAAGCGTGTCTGAACCCGAAAGTGTTCATGCGAAAATCCAACCAGAAAGCAGAAGTTCTGTGAGGAGTAACAAAGATATTCCCCCTAAGAGGTATTGCAAGGAATTTGCTAGCATAGCCTGCTGTCAACTGCAAAACATTCAAGAGGCAAAAATTAAGTAACGGCTGGAAGAGTGGAAGTCGGCGATGGATACACAGATGGCAACTCTGGATGATAACCCCATACATGATAACCCCATACATGGACTGTAGTTGACAGGCTGAGTGACCAAGAACAAGTGGTTCTTTTGTAAAAAGGCGAATGCGAATGGAACCATTGCCCACTATAAAGCCTGCCTTGTTGTCAAGGGATACACACAAAAGCCCATGTAACGCTTCGGTTCCGCAAGTAGTACCTGTCCTGTTACCCGCATTTCATTTATCTGGAAACTGCCATGTTCCAGCATCAGACCAACTTCATTCATTCATTCAGCTATATTCAGAACTGTGCAGGTGCAAGCCTATTGCACTTCAGGATCTCCTCCCTCTTTTTCATTGGCTAAGCACTTCTGAAGCACTATTTAAACCTCCTGGATTCACCTGTCTGATGCCTGTTCTTCAAGCTTACTTCCTGTAGCCTGTGGTTCTGGTTCCTGTTCTCCTCGTGGTTTGCCTGTGTTCCAGTCTGCTCTCAGTCTCCTGCTGTGTTGAACTATTGCTGCTCCAGCACTGCTACTACCATCTCCAGTGTACTTCATCGCGACAGCTCCAGTTCTCTAACCGCTATCACTGTGAGCCATAACTGCCTTGGTGACTCATTGGCTGTTCTCCCTCAGCTACATCTGCTTTCCCGTGTGTGCTCAGCATACTCCAGTGCTGTACTCCCGCTGTTCCAGTATCTCTACCAATCACCATTGGATAAACCATTGTGACAGCCTCTGCTTTTCCTCGTTGTACCACAGGACATCTATTCTCCTTGTGCCTCATTTGTTTCTACCCGTGTTACCTGGCTCCTCCACACCGTTCTGCTGTTCACCCACTCACAGGACCGTGACCTGCAGGTTTGGTGCCGCTAAATTCATACCTCCTTGCGGGGGTTCCTGGTGAAAACCACCTGCTTGTTAGACTCCGTGCCTGTGGGTGGGCTAAGCCATGTCCAGCAGAGCATAGGGGTCAATTTCCCATAAGCCAACCATGACAGTCCAGGGATCGACTACGGAGAGATCTTCTCATCTGTTGCAAGATACAGCACCCTAAGATTTGTCATTGCCATTTCTGCTATCCATGATTTGTTGCTTTACCAACTTGACTTTGACTGAATGGGGAGATAGTAGAGGGGATTTATATGGAGCCACCTGAATACTATAATGACAGCGTATTCCAAGAGGGAAAAGTCTGCCTCCTAAAGAAATCCCTATATGACCTAAAGCTAAGTGGTCGTTGTTGGTATTAAAGACAGGACGCTGTGCTGCTGCTAGACATGGACTTTATTAGGTCAGAGATTTATCATTATTTGTATTGCAAAACTATTGAGGAAAAGTTGTTCATCATAGTGGTGTATGTAGATGATATGTTGCTAGCAGGCCAAGAGAGACACATCACCAGTGTAAAGCATATGTTGAAACAAAAGTTCATATTAAAATAAGTTGTTAGGCATGATTGTACAAGATCTAAACACAGGGACTGTTGATCACATTACATTTCATTACATTGAAAATATATTTACAAAGTGCAGAATGTGTAATTCAAAACCAGTGAGCACACCTATTGATAAAAGCTTAAAAATGACACCAACAAGCAGAAAATAGAGAAGGAAATTAATCAAATCCCTTACCAAAGTGCTATTACTAGCTTAATGTATGCAAGTATTTGGACTCGTCCTGACATCACACATGCGTGTGAATCAATTTGCTATCAATCCTGTAAAACAACACTGGATTGCAGTGAAAAGAATCCTAAGATATTTGAAAGTTCTTTAAGTTTGGGATTTACAAAAAACAAAAATTCAACTTTAGAGAATTTCAGTGATGCTGATTGAAGATCTAATGAGGATGATTGCCGTTCCTACATAGGGAACCTGTTTGTCTTGGCAGGCTCAGCCGTCAGCTGGGCAAGCAGAAAGCAACCCACTCTTGCCCTATCCACCACTGAGGCGGAATACATAGCACTTACAGAAATCGCAAAAGATGCTTTATGGCTAAAGGAGACTTTGTGCGTACTCGGTCTTCTTTGTCAGAGTGAGACCATCAACATTGAGTGTTATAACCGAGCAATTGATTTGTCTTCCAGTACAAAGTACTATGGACGGTCCAAACACATTGTCATAAGACAGCACTTCATACATGAGTTAGTGGAGAAAAAGTCTGTCAGTGTGAGTTATATGATAATCCAGTTATCATGTTAACAAAGGGACTGACATCACACTTGCTAACTGTGTTCCTGAGAAAATGTGTCTGGAATATACTTAATTAATTTGTGGGCAGCACGGGGGCATAGTGGTTAACACTTCTGACTTGCAGCACTGGGGTCAAGAGTTCAATTCCCAACCATGGCCTTATCTGTGAGGAGTTTGATTGTTCTCCCCGTGTTTGCGTGGGTTTCCTCCGGGTGCTCCGGTTTCCTCCCACACTCCAAAAACATATTAGTAGGTTAATTGGCTGCTAACAAATTGACCCTAGTCTGTGTGTGTGTGTATGTTAGGGAATTTAGACTGTAAGCTCCAATGGGGCAGGGACTGATGTGAGTGAGTTCTCTGTACAGCGCTGCGGAATCAGTGGCGCTATATAAATAAATGGTGATGATGATGATGTGTTTCACCATATGCTTGTTTTGTTTAATTAACCCTTGTTTTCTGGTCTTCTGTCTGACACTGAGAGAGGCGGATGCAGTCTGTATAAGCTGCGTACCATTATATGTAAATGCCCTCAAATCACCCAATATCAGTGAATGGAGGCTCCCCGTTATATCCCTATATGTAATAGGAGCCTATACCACCACAGCAGATATATTATCCTGCACAGATGTGCAGAGATACAGAGTGTATAGGGACACTGCCATACACGATAATCTGTCTGCATATGAGTGTATACAGAAACCTCTATATGCAGACTGCATTAACTGTTATTGCCTGTTGCTACAGACTACAACAGTGAGTACCTGCATCAACTGTGTTTGTTACCAATAAACCGGCAACCTGGTTAAGTTAAAAGCGTTTGTGGCTTCACATCCTCCCAAGACCGTTGACACCTTTTACAAACACAAAAAGGTATAACCAATACTTTAAACAAGTATCAAAGGCATGAAAGGATCTCCAGTGTCTCTTCTCTCAGAAAGGCAATGTTACTGTGGTATTAGTAACAGCAGAAGGAACCTGAGACAATGCTAAAGAGACAGGACAAGCAGCAGATACACTCATTGCTTCACAGAGCCTGCTCTGATATATGATCCCTAAACTGGAGCTTCAGCTTCCTGATTCAGTATCATCAGATCACAAACCAGGTTAGTAGGAAAAACTTTCGTAACAAGTACAATATGAGCAGGTCTCAATAAATATGCCCAAAATCTGGGAGGCAGCTCCACCAGTTTGGAGAATATGTATGCTGAGTTACATTTGGTGTTATACATAATATACTGAGCTATAATTGGTATCAAGTATATACCAGTACTTAGTATTATGAGCTGATCTAGGCTTTTACCAACGTTATGGGGGATGGGGCTGCGATCTTTCTTTCGTTAATGTGTGGAGCTGTGGAGCCAGAAGTGATAATGCCTTCTCACTTTAGGTGTTTTTATATTACAAAAATATATACATTGATCAGCCACAACATTGAAACCACATAACTAATATTGTATAGGTCCCCCTTTTGATGCCAAAACAGCTCTGATTCATTGAGGCATGGCCTCCACAAGACCTCTGAAGGTGTCCTGTGGTATTTGGCAGCAAGACGTTAGCAGCAGATCCTTAAGTTCTGCAAGTTGCAAGGTGGATCCTCCATGGACCAGACTTGTTTTTCAATAACATCCCACAGATGGTCGATTGGATTAAAGTCTGGGGAATTTGGAGGCCAAGTCAACAGCTTGAACTCTTTATCATGTTCATCAAGCCATTCCTGGACAATTTTTACAGTGTGGCAGGGTGCATTATCCTGCAGAAAGGGCCACTGCCATGAGGGAATACCATTGCCATGAAGGTGTATACTTGCAACAATGTTTAGGTAGGTGGTACATGTCAAAGTAACATCCACATAAATGCCAGGACCCAAGGTTTCCCAGCAGAACGTTGCCCAGAAAATTACACTACCTCCACCGGCTTAGATTCTTCCCATAGCGCATCCTGGTGCCATCTCTTTCCTAGGTAAACAACGCACATGCACCCGGCTATCCACATATGTAAGAAATAGTGATTCATTCGACCAGGCCACCTTCTTTCATTGCTCCATATTTCAGTTCTGGCATGCACGTGTAGGTGCTTTTGGCAGTGGACAGTGCTCAGCGGTTTGTGGCTATGCAGCCCGATATGCATCAAGCTGTGATGCACTGTGTGTTCTGATATCTTTCTATCATAGCCAGCATTCACTTTTCCAGCGATTTGTGCTACAGTAGCTCTTCTATGGGATTGGACCAGATGGGTTAGCCATCACTCCCCACATGTATCGGTCTTGGGCGCCCCTTGATCCTGTCTTTGGTTCACTGGTTGTCCTTCCTTGAACCACTTTTGGTAGGTACTAAGCACTGCAGCCCACAAGCCCTGCCATTTTGGAGATGCTCTGACTCAGTCGTCACCAGGGACACCTCCTGAAAGGCATATCTGCAGCTATGCCCAACTCAAGTAGAGAGCAATTGCATGACAATGTCTTTATTGTATTCAGCCTATGTTTGCATGCCCCTTAACTCTCCCATCCTAAACCTCAAAGAGGCGCAATTCAGCAAAAAAAAGCATAATATTTATGCAGAGATAGATCATTTATTGTGCATGTGCAGAGCGAAAAATCATATTTTACTCTTAAAATGGTCTTGTGTTCAACTCTAAATGATGCCATATGTTGTTAATGTACCTTTCTCATTTAGACCCAGCATCTTTTTCCGTTCACAATTCCTTTCAGAATGATTAAAATGCTCCTGCTTTATCCACCCCAAAATCCAGGGATTCTCCTCCTGCAATCTAACAGCAGCTGCCCTGCTTCTACTACCACTATTATGGCCTGGAAAACCTTTCCCACGTACAGAGGGAGTCCACAGTGGTCCCCATGCAGCAGATTGTGTTTTACAATGCCGGCAGGCATTACACTGGCTTTTCTTCACTGACATCATTAGTTCACATAAGCTGCAGGGAGGCGGGAGCCTCTCTCTATGGTTACAGCTCTCTTCTGGGAACCGTGCAGGTATTTACCTGGGTCACTGTTGGGGCTAATTGCGGGCGGCCATGGTGTCGCCACAGATTTGCTCCCTGGGCAACCGCACTACTCTTGTTACAGTCCTGCTTGCAGCACACTCCACTTTACTTAAATATCAATAACTGCTATTTAGATCAATCAGCCACTAGATGGAGGTATTTAGTGCCATATAGAATATTACAGGAGGAGGGGATTTATAAACCTAGTAAAGGCAGCAATGTGTAAGTTGTGTACATTAAATAAGTAGTTTCATTTTTGTGACTCTTGCCCACTGCCAGAGTCATTAAAGGGTATCACAGGTTTTAATATATTTAAAAACCAGGTAAAAATGACATTACATGATTGTTTTCATTTTTTTCTGAATTGATTATGCACTTTTCCACCATTCCATAATAATTGATTAGTAGCTGGAGCAGTGTACTGTAGGAAGTCAGTCCGGTTAGTCTGCACAGTTTTTGTTTTTGAATAGCTGCTCTTGGCCTTTCTAATTGTTATATCATTTCAGATAAAGCTGCATATTTACACTGTCATTTCTTATGATAAATACGATCAGAAAATAATATAATAATAATAATATAATAATAAATTACTGATCTAAGTGAGGAAATTATATAAAAAAGGATAATATGTAGGTAAACATTTGCCTTTGGTTCCCTTCATTACCTATGCATGTTACTTATGGAATAAATCTCAGTAGCAACTTACTTTTACATGTTCACAACTGTCCAGCACTATGCATCTTCAACTGCTTTCTAATTTATGATTGTCACATGTTGTGGTCCTATATTTCATGCTTATTTTATTTGCATATATTATTTTATAGTAGCATATATATGAATCTGGATAAAATGTTCACTGCACACTTACTTTATTTTAATGCTGAACTTCAGGGATTATTCTTTGCAGTAATGCAGTCCTTAAATATTACTCATTCAAACCATACTCTGTTTTGTCTTACAGATGCTTATCCTAGTACAGAAGTAGTTTATGCTTGGACAAATGGATCTGATAAATCTGTTGCTGTTGCCCCAGATGGCTCTAGACTCAATCAATATGACCTGCTAGGTTTGGTGGAAGGAACTGAAACAATCCGATCAAGCACAGGTATGCAGTAACTTGTTTCATGATAAGGGACAAAAAAGTGCTTCTTGTTTATGTCATTTCACAGGTATCAGTTTACCCAAGGGAATGCCTGAACAAATGCGTCCACACATATGCAGTATTCACCAATGATTGCAAATTAAAAAATCCAAATGACCAGCATGCTCTGTATAGACTATGTAGTACTCATTAAATAGGAAATAGGTGCCCCCAAAAATCACTAAACGAACCTGTGTCCGAGAAAACCATTTCACCAGGCTGGGACCTGATTATACTGCCATCGTATCAAGTCAAAATGTAAAGAAAAATTGAGGGCATACACGTGTGCCAAAGAGAATTATGGTAAAAATGAATACATTTATTGGTATACATTAAAATTGGTCACGCCTTTTGTATTTAAGGTGAAATATAAAAGCATAATTGTGACAAGCGAAAATGTGTGAATTAACCAAAAGATCAAAGTATGATTAGTTGGTCTCCTTTTATATTTTTTATCCTAACTAAATGAATTTATATATCAAATTATCCACAGTGTATTATCTTACATGATCCTAAGATATGTATCCGTTGGTGCTGTCTAACATAATCCGTTCTTGCTTAAATAAAAAAGGCATGCGCAATTTTAGTACATACCAAAAAACTTGTTACTTTTTACTATAATTCTCTTTGACCCTAGAGTGCCCTCTATTGGAATACCCTCTTTTTTACGTTTGCATCACCTATTGGATAAATGCAAAATTGAAATATATAACAAAAATGTATTGGGGTAGGGCTTATATTGTTAATATTTAGGTCTGGTGCAGATCTAAACTAGACTAGGATATACCGCCATAATGCCACAAAATTAAACACCAGCCTGTCCCCTCCCATACGAAAGGACGTACACACCAGACGCATTCCTATAAAATGATATGATATACACAATAATTTTATTTAATGCTCCTACTATTATATTGACTGATCACTTCTTTAACATACCTAGTTGATTAATGTATGTTAATAAAATCGAAGTTTCTTCACTCAAATTGGCCTCTGTATATCAATATTCACTCTAATATTGTCTAATAAGTGTGGTTACACGTTAAATCTTCCTTTCCTATTTACTAATTGGTATTGGTTAGCTTTCAATCATGTAGGTGAGGTCAGCAGATGAAAAGTGCCTTAATATGCATCTAACTTAATCTTTGTAAAACAATAATCTTCTTAGTGTAGTCTAACCGGGGTACATAGAAGTCACATTAACAATACAGACTATAATATATTAACAAGCATTGGATGTGTGAATGAAAGTGTGTGGACTAAATAAACTAAACTGTATGAGTGAGAACTAACAGAGAGCAATCTCAGTGCAGCATACTTGTATATACCATAATACAAGCTCTTAATTGCAAAGCTTACCTAGCTCTAGGCAGTCTTTTATTGGGATAGTGTACTTTAAGGCACTTCGTATCTTCCTATGCCTTGTATATGATTGGAATTTAGCTAATATGAATTATTATAAAGGATAGGAGGGTTGACTTGGGTTGGAGAGCAAAGCAAAAAAAGGAGTAAATCTTCTTCTGGACAAACCATGTTATAATGCAAGTTGGGCAAATTAGTTTATTATTTTGCACATAAGTTAAATATTGGTTGCTTTTTAATGTAGCACACAAATCCTTGATACCTTTATTTTTACACTGAAATTTAAAGTTAATCTAGAACATGCCTATCCATGCTATAAATTTGTCCCCACATTTTAAATTTACCTCCGCCTCCAATGGTTTTGCCTAGGTGCAAAGTTACTCATTTTTTATGCTTTGCTCTCCTTAATGACTCAGACCCAATGTTCTGAGGAGAGGGCTTAGACGCTGAGCCTGCAGTACACATGCTGGCACTGAATATGTCCCAGCAGGAGTCAGAATTCAGCATTGGAACAGTGCAGGTAGGGCATAGTTGCCAATTCTCCCGGAATGTCCAGGAGACTCCTGAATTCCGGGTGCATCTTCTGGACTCCCAGGAGAGCAGGCAATTTTCCCACATCCTGCCCGCTCCTAGTGAAGTGGGCTGGATGGGTGCCTAAATGACGCAATTCATGGTGAATCGCGTCATTTTTACTCACCTCTCTCCCCCAATGTCAAAATGTTGATTTTGTCACGGGGGCGGGGCCAAAATGCAGTGATTGATGCGTTGATATGACAAATGTGTTGATATAGGTGCATCTTATGTGCAGAGCCGTAACTAGGGTGGTGCGGGCGGTGCCGTCGCCCAGGGCGCAAGCCCGAGAGGGCGCAGCAGCCGCCCGCTACTCTCCCCTTTGTGGCACATTAAAAGGTAAAAAAAAAAAATATTTTTTTTTGGCCCCTCCCCCGACTCGCGGCACCCCCCCGCGACTCGTGCGGGGGGGGGGGTGTAGAGTGAGCAGGGAGGGAGGTTGGCACTTGAGCGGGGGGTAGGTGGTGATGAAAGGATCAAATCCTATTGCTGACTGGGAGACAGCTACGCGTCCATCTGTGATGACATCACCGCAGCTGCAGATCCAATGTGACAGCGCAGGGGGGTGGGATGAGTGGAGGACAGCTCCTCTGACTTCCTGACTGACTCACATGAAGAAGTTGTGCAGTAAATAGCAGGTATTTTAACACTCACAGAATCACATATTCACTAGCACCATATGTACACTATAAATGCAGATTATATACAACCTCTAGTTCCTCTCTGAATATCCAGTGTCAGCCTAAGTAATCACTTGATAAGTGAAGAAAAAAAAACCCCAATATTGTCACTACACAAACTGTTGCAGATACAGACTTTTATGCTCTCTCTACCTCAATAAAATAATTGTTAGTCCTGTACTTCAACATATAGTTGGTGAGTAAACACATTGGGCGCACTCATAAAGGGGCAGACACACAGGGCGCACTCATAAAGGGGCAGACGCACAGGGCGCACTCATACCAGGGGCAGACACACAGGGCGCCACTCATACAGGGGCAGACACACTGGGCACTTTATATAGTGTCATTAAGATGCTCTCTGTATTGCAGACACAAGAATGCCCTCTGCATTGTATGGCTGACACAAGAATGCTCTCTCTATTGCATGACGTTTGCTAGGATACTCTGCATTGTATGATGGTCACTAGAATTCACTTTTGTATTGTATGGCGGTCACTAGGATGCTGTTTATATTGTATGGCGGTCACTAGGATGCTTTCTGTATTGTATGATGGTCACTAGGATGCTCTTTGTATTGTATGGCAGTCACTAGGATGCTCTTTGTATTGTATGGCGATCCCTAGGATGCTGTTTATTTTGTATGGCAATCCCTAGGATGCTGTTTATTTTGTATGGCGGTCACTAGGAGGCTGTTTATATTGTATTTGTATCACTAATACTGGCTAAATTATCATGCAGAACAGTATAAACCTTGCAATTCAATATGTATGATGCCTCCATGGAAGTATTTTAATTTAATCTGAAAAAGAAAAATGTTTTAATTGTTCATGCTTGTGTGTATAAGTAATCACAGTTTTATTTAAAAGTATGTGGGTTTTTATCTTTGAAATCCCTAACTCCAAGAAGAGGGGATTGGGAGGAATAGAGGACATTGGGAGGTTGGAACCTCTTCTTCGGGGTTAAGGCACACACCAGCATGGTTTTGACATGCTACAGTTTTGCATACAGGTATGCAGAAGCAGTGTGATTTACATTTTATTTTTTTTAATTTTATATTGTTACTGAGACTTTTTGATCCGGTGGGTGACCCAACTATTATTACATTAATGCTAACCCTGGGAACTCCCTGCTGCTGGATTAAGCTGCTCCACTTACATAACTAATGTGTATACACCACCCACTGGTGTGCTGACTCTGTCTACTTGTGACTGATCCACCTACATGTGCAATGCTTTGCCTACTTGTGTGTTAGCTCCGTCAACTGTGATAGACGGACTCTGCTTACCATAGCGTATAGCATTTGCCTTGTATAAAAACCAATGTGGCTCGAGCTAATGGAGTGCTAACTCCGCCTACAATTTGCCCCGCCTACCATTTATTGGTCCCGCCTACATGAGGCCACTTTCAGAATTTTTCCAGGGCCACTTTAAGTTCCCAATCCGCCCCTGGTATTATGTGTGTGTGAGGGGCCACTGTGTGTGTGTGTATTATGTGTATGTGAGGGGCCACTGTGTGTGTGTATTATGTGTGTGTGAGGGGCCACTGTGTGTGTGAAGGGGGGGCAAACCAATGTCTTGCCTAGGGCCCCATGAGGTGTAAATCCGGCTCTGATAGATATATATATATCATGCATTTGCAAATATGTGTAGCAGAATTCTTTACAGTAAAGTGCTAGCCACACCCCCACATTAGGTTGGCCACACCCACTTGGCAAATGTCACTCCCACTTTGATGGGGGGCGCCGGTGCCCTGTCTCGTCCAGGGCACTGAAATGTCTAGTTACGGCACTGCTTATGTGTACCTTATGTAATCAGGCATATATGCTAGTAGTGCAGAGTTGGATGCATTAACATATATTTACATAAACAGGCTACTATTGTGTGAAGTTCTATTTTTATGTAAATTTAGCAAGTCTCTATATGTGTACGTTACTGTTCAATACAATTAGGCTTTCAAAACTGCTTGATATGTACAGCTAATATAAAAAAATGCAACAAAAAGAAATGCACATTCTACCAAAAGCATACAACTGCACACATAGCTTTTGTTAGTTACATGCAAGTGTTCACATTTGATTAGTGAGCTCTTGCCTACCATGTATACATGAAACTGTCAATCACTACATAGATATAGATGACAGCTTCTTTAAATAGCTGTAAAGCGACTGAAATGTCTAAATGTTCATTAATATTATGCTAATAGAGAGCGCAGAGAAGGCATTTGTAAATGTCATCACATCCATATTGCACTTCCAATATCTGATATATGTTTTGATTGATATGATATATGACTTGTTCAGGGCATTGAAATATATGATGTGAATCATTTCTTCTATGTAAACTGGTAACTATTTTTTTTATCTCTTTCTTAGGAGAATATATTGTTATGACTACTCACTTCCACCTGAAACGCAAGATTGGATACTTTGTTATACAAACCTACCTCCCATGTATAATGACAGTCATTCTGTCACAAGTTTCTTTCTGGCTTAACAGAGAGTCTGTACCAGCTAGGACTGTGTTCGGTAAGTTGAAAACGATATGAAAATGCAAAATATATGCCTTTAATCTCTAGGTCTTTAGAACTTCTATTTATTTATTCTCATTGATTTATACATTTAAAGTAAATGAAACATTAAAGTAAACATTTTGGGTTCCATTTAGTCCATCTCACCATAACATCAATTGTTATTCTATATAGGTCCAGTACAAGTCCTAAACCTAAAGCCATTGTTCCATATCTTGTACTGATGAGAGCCAATAAGCTTGAAACAGCTATATGCAATTTGCATTATAAGATACATGCATGTCTTTATCTGTGCTACAATCTAGTGTTTCTGGATGCACAGATCTTCTGCTTGAAATAAGATAACCAAACGATCCACATGCACACCAAAAATATGCATGTATACATTCATATGTAGATTTTTGCATATTGTTGATTTGTGTCCTCTGAAGAGGCTGGTCAGGCAGGTAAAGGGCAAGCGTAATTGCGACCCTGACGTAGACACATCTGCAGAAACGCCTTTTAGAAGCTCTTGCAGATACTGAAGAGCTGGTGCAATTATATGCAATGATGATGATGACTATCACCAGCACTATCAGCTTTTGATTGGGTGTTTGCATATTGACCCCTCCTGCTAATAGTAATTCATTAGTGCGGCAGCTATATTATATGAAGTCACAGATGTCTATTCACATTCCTTAATTGACATTTCAGTTTGGAGTACTGCGAAAAAGAAGATCCCCATTTCCTTTTTTTAATGGGTAAACAACAAATATGGAGGTGTTTGTATTTAATTGCATTTTTTATTGAAAGTGCAACTTTCATGTTTATTAATAGCTGTAAGACTGGCGGGAGAATATTCTTTTTTGTGTATATGACACTTCAATACATTATTTTGTTGCATAAAATTATAGTAAAGCAACTTTAGCACTTACTACTAACTTTGTCAAGACACCTAAAACATTACTTTATAAAATCAATATTTTTGGGGCTGTGCAAAGTAGCAGGAGTGGTCATTAATTACCCATGCCTCCATGAGTCACCATTAATTACCCGTGCCCCCCTTCTTTGGAACGACCTACCCCATTTTATCAGGCTCCCCCAACCTGCCTCACTTCAAACGCTACCTCAAAACCCATCTATTCAGATTAGTCTATCCTTCCTCCATCTGCCCTCCTCTAACTCTCTTCACTGTTTCTCTACACTTTCCATTCTTCACCCCCCTCACTCTTCCTCCCTCCTTCCTACTCGCGTTCATCTCTCCCCCTAGAGTTCTCGTTCCCTCACCCTGTCTTCCCTCTCTGTGTCACCTGTCAGTCTGCCCCCCTCCCATAGATTGTAAGTTCTCTTGAACAGGGCCCTGTATCCTCATGTCCTATTTCTCCTGTTTACCTCTGCCTCCGGCTCTTCCCCTCTTTTCTTCTTTTCCTCACTCGACTCCTGCCACTGTCTCTCTCCTTCTCCCCGGTCTCTGCATCTCCACTTTTGCTCGATTCTGTTAGTGGCACCCACACTTGTGGGCTCAGGCTCAACCTCCTTTCTTCACTTCCCACCTCCCTCCCTCTCTTCCCATTCTATCTGTGCACAGGTAGTCTCTGTTACCTCTTTGCCTGCTTTATGGTGAGTTTGTAATTTTTGTACTGTTTGCACCTTATTTGCACTTTTTCGTACTTATTGCACTTTGTAATTCCTGTATGCCGTGTACTGTTACCCTGTAATGTTGTCCCTAGCTCTATGTACGGCGCTGTGGACCCTTTGTGGCGCCTCATAATTAAACAATAATAATAATAAGTACACGCTGCTTGTTTTTTAACCCCTTTACAGTGCACGGCATTGCCTTGCTATTGTACTCTTTATCAATTTTTTTTTTGCTGCTATGACCTGAGCTAAAACTGGAGAAAATATTATAAGATGTCATGCTTTGTGTATATTCACCTGCCATCACATTGTGCATGTGCTGATATAGTTGGAACTTTATCTTATTCTTTTTTTATTGTACTTGGACTTTTATATAATATTATTTTTATTGATTTTTTATGAGCTTTGTTATTCTTCAACTGAAGCAATAATTATTATCTTGATGTAGCCACTCAATGCTGCATATTATATATACCTTTGTTTCTGAATCTATTCTTGGTACTTTCTGTTATGAGCCCCGCTGTGACTCTCTCACCTGCGTCCCGGCCGTCGCTATGACGACCGGGACATCACCGTATATTGTCCCGGCCATTGCCCAGGTAATGGCCAAGACGCTGTTGTAGTTAGCGCCGCGTCCCGGCATTAGGGTCACTCGGGCGCGTGCGCAAATCAGGCCAGGGGACATTAATTATAGCCTCCTGTGGCTGATCCCCACTGCCTCTCCTCATTGGTCTGCACCTGTATATAAGGCAGGGAGGGCTTAGCCTCCCTGCTGGTTATAGTTCAGTCTTTCTGTGCCTAGCCTGCTCCTCAGCTATTGTTTGTGTGAACCTTGGATTTGACTACCTGTGTATGACCTATTGCCTGTCCCTGGATTCTGAGCCTTTGCCTGTGCCCTTGACCTATTGCCTGTCTCCTGAATTTGATCCATTGCCTGTGACCTTGACATATTGCCTGTGCCCGGACTCTAAACCATTGCCTGTGCTCCTGATCCATTGCCTGTCCCCGGATTCTGAATCGTTGCCTGTGACCCTGACCATGCTGATAACTGAAATCCCCTCCGGTGCTCCGTCCAGTCTGCAGATCGCTGGCCCGCCTCTGTTCCATGTGTCACCTTCTGTACCTGTGCGCAGTTGTGTAAGTATAAACTTATACTACTATGAGTTTAAGACCTGGGGCATCTGAGTACCTGTGAGCATAACCAGTCTCTACGGGAAAGGCGGCTGCTAAAGGTGAAGACCTCTTCTACCAGTTCTATAGGTTTATGCCCCACTGGTTGTTGTAACACTTTCTACATTTTTTTATTGCTAGATAAAGTCAGCACATCTCTCTGTTTCTTATTTCTCTTTGCTCAGCGCACCTGAGCTTCCTTTGCCAATAAGCAAGTATTTGCATGGTCTTTTTCCTCTTTGTCTCTTGGTTAATACCCAATCTTGCTTTTGTTACTTTTGTTTGTTCCAAATTGTAAAGCACTGTGGAGTATGCTGACAGTATATAAATGTTAATAAATAAATACATAGCATCCCTTTGTTAAAATTCAATATGCTAGCCAACAGAGTTTTCAGTGAGGTAGAACGACTTTGGAGGTGTCTGTGATTCCTGTCAGCTCTCTAAATGCCAAATATAGATGTTAAGTTTTAAAAAAAATAATAAAAAATCATAAGGGAAATGCTAGAAGAGAGAACTGTAGGGGAAGGAGTATCATTATAGCCAGTACTATGGCCTCCTTCTGATTCACTTTATACCTGTCCAGCCTATCTGGTACATTCTTATCTCACGTCTGTTGGGGTCCAATAAAGCTCTATTCTCTGCTCTGCTTTTCTCGATTCTTGATGAACTAATTCACTCTCCAGCTTCCGGTTCCACCTCTATGCTGATGTCATCCAATGCTCCCTCTCCTCCTCTGACCTCTCCCGTTTTCTACTATCACGTGTGACCAAAGGTCTCTCATCTCTTTCCACATTAATGTCCCAATGCTAACTAATGTGCTTAATACATCCAAAGTAGTGCTTATCATCTCCCTTCTTCAGTCACCACCTCTCCTCAAATCCTCCTCACCATCAACACCACAATTTACTCAGTCTCCTGCGCCCACTGTATTTTAGCTATCCTTGCCTTACTCCTAACATCCTTTTGTTCTGTCAGTTTTATATTGCTAGAATAAATATTGCTAAAATGTGTCCTTTTCTTACCCAAGACACAACCAAAATTCTTAACCATTCTCTCATAATCTTCCATTTTGACTAATACAAGCTCCTCTTAACTGGCATTCCCCTAATCCAGCGGTTCCCAAACTGTGCGCCGCAGTCCCAGGGGTGCCGCGGGCCAAGCATTGAAAAAAAGAAAGAACACAGAAACTTACCAATCCGCCGGGCGCCGGGACCCAGCAGCCTTCTCTCTCCCGCAGCTGTCACTGACGTCAGTGACAGCTGCGGGAGAGAGGAGGCTGCTGGGTCCTGGCGGATTGGTAAGTTTCTGTATTCTTTCTTTTTTTCTATGGCTGGCGCGCAGCAGAGGAGTGAGAGGGAGTGTGACAGCGGGGCACAACGGGCAGAGGAGTGTAACAGGGACAGAGGAGTGTAACACGGGCAGAGGAGGGTGACAGCGGGGCACAATGGGACAGAGGTGTGTAACAGGGGCAGAGGAGGGTGACAGCGGGGCACAACGGGACAGAGGAGTGTAACAGGGGCAGAGGAGTGTAGCAGGGGCAGAGGAGGGTGACAGCGGGGCACAACGGGACAGGAGTGTAACAGGGTCAGAAGAGGGTGACAGTGGAGCACAACGGGACAGAGGAGTGTAACAGGGGCAGAGGAGGGTGACAGCGGGGCACAACGGGACAGAGGAGTGTAACAGGGGCTGAGGAGGGTGACAGCGGGGCACAACGGGACAGAGGAGTGTAACAGGGGCAGAGGAGTGTAACAGGGGCAGAGGAGGGTGACAGCAGGGCACAACGGGACAGAGGAGTGTAACAGGGGCAGAGGAGGGTGACAGGGGCAGAGGAGGGTGACAGCGGGGCACAATGGGACAGAGGAGTGTAACAGGGGCAGAGGAGTGTGACAGCGGGGCACAACGGGACAGAGGAGTGTAACATGGGCAGAGGAGTGTAACAGGGGCAGAGGAGGGTGACAGCAGGGCACAACGGGACAGAGGAGTGTAACAGGGGCAGAGGAGGGTGACAGGGGCAGAGGAGGGTGGAGGGTGACAGCGGGGCACAATGGGACAGAGGAGTGTAACAGGGGCAGAGGAGGGTGACAGCAGGGCACAACGGGACAGAGGAGTGTAACAGCTGCAGAGGAGGGTGACAGCGGGGCACAACGGGACAGAGGAGTGTAACAGGGTCAGAGGAGTGTAACAGGGGCAGAGGAGGGTGACAGCAGGGCACAACGGGACAGAGGAGTGTAACAGGGGCAGAGGAGTGTGACAGCGGGGCACAACGGGACAGAGGAGTGTAACAGGGGCAGAGGAGTGTAACAGGGGCAGAGGAGGGTGACAGCAGGGCACAACGGGACAGAGGAGTGTAACAGGGGCAGAGGAGGGTGACAGGGGCAGAGGAGGGTGACAGCGGGGCACAATGGGACAGAGGAGTGTAACAGGGGCAGAGGAGGGTGACAGCAGGGCACAACGGGACAGAGGAGTGTAACAGGGGCAGAGGAGGGTGACAGCAGGGCACAACGGGACAGAGGAGTGTAACAGCTGCAGAGGAGGGTGACAGCGGGGCACAACAGGACAGAGGAGTGTAACAGGGTCAGAGGAGTGTAACAGGGGCAGAGGAGGGTGACAGCAGGGCACAACGGGACAGAGGAGTGTAACAGGGGCAGAGGAGAGTGACAGCGGGGCACAACAGGACAGAGGAGTGTAACAGGGGCAGAGGAGTGTAACAGCGGGGCAGAGGAGGCTGAGAGAGGGCAGTGGAGGGGGGACTTTGTGAGAGAGGGCAGAGGAGGCGGGACATCGTGAGAGAGGGCAGAGGAGGTGGGACATCGTGAGAGAAGGCAGTGGATGGGGACAGAGTGACAGAGGGCAGAGGGGGCAGTGTGGGAGAGAGCAGTGTGTCTGGATGCAGAGGGGGCAGTGTGTCTGGATGCAGAGGGGACAGAGTGCCTGAGGGCAGAGTGTCTGGATGCAGAGGGGGCATTTTTGCATACAACTAAATAAGTATTTCTGTCCTGACCTAAATACTTATTACAATTTTTTGACCCAACTACTTCTAAAACAGGACTGCTCAATAATGATTTTAGAGGGGTGCCTTGAAAAAATTTGGAGACTCTAAGGGTGCCGCGAACTGCAAAAGTTTTGGAACCACTGCCCTAATCCATTTGTTCCTGCTTCAACCTATTCCAAATACAATGGCAAGACTTATCTTCCTCTCTTCCCGCTCCAGATTCACTGTACCAATCTGCAAATCCACTGGTGCCCCATATTCTCCAGAATCCAATTCAAATTCATGTACTCACCCTCATCAAAAAGCCCTCAACAACCAAACATCATTCACATATCTCAAACCTCATCTTCAATACCTCCTAGCTCTGTCTCTGACCTGTGCCTCAACTCTGATCACAACCTGTCACTCCCGTCTATAAGTCTTTTCCCTTGCCACTATATAAGGAGTTACCTTGCCTTTCTTTTTGAATCACAATTTTTATTGAAAGCGTTTTACAACATACAACACAGGCAAAAAACAAAAACTATATGTGTCCAGTTCAGTGCAAACAGCTACTACTACGCTCTAGTAACACTAACCACTAAACCTAAGGCATTCACATTTCTATAAGACAGCAAGTTAACAAAGCAAGTATGCAATTAGAAATAGTATGCAAATCGAAATATTCTATTGGGATACAAAGTACTCAGTAATTGGTTTTCAGAGGGGGTTGCCACATCGTAATCTGATTCAAGTCCACGAGTTGGCGGGCAGGTGTTCAGGATCGGGCCGCCCAAGGGTCCCAGCCAGATTTAGAGAGAGCAACTAGTCAATAGACTGGAGATGTTTTGAAGCCCCAGTGCATATTCTGTACCTAGAAGTATACCAACGAGACCATATCTGATGATATTTAAGACTGGCATGTCTGTTGGTGTATATGTATCGCTCATGACCCATGACGTCGTTCATCATGGCCCACCTCATTTGGAAGTCGGGTGGGTCAGCGGCGAGCCATGTGCGGGCAGTGGTAACTTTCGCTAGCATCATGAGGATAAAAATGTATTTGTGTAGTGTTTTGTTAAGGGCGTCTTCTATGGATATGCCGAAAAGACAGAGCATAGGGGAGAGTGGGGGGACTCCAGGCACACACACTGGCCCATACCTCCAACCAAAATTGCTGGACTAGCGGGCAGTCCCACAGCATGTGCCAAAAGACACTGTCACATGAACTACATTTTGGGCATTTAGTGTCTGCTTTGGCACCCATCCTGAATAGGTTGAGAATAAAGCGTGGCTAATACCCATCAATCGCCCATGGTAAACAGCCGATTTCTAATAGGGGAGACTGAGAACTGTGGGGGAGAAACCTGGATTTGATAGCCATGCCAAAAGGCATGGTTTGGGATATCAAAGTCTTGTTGTGCAAAGGTTTTAAGAGCAGTAGATATGGCCTATGGTAAACACACTGGGCCTGATTCATTAATAGACGCATTCTCAGCAAAACTTGCATTACCATTCTACTCACATATACACAAAGTATGAATGCCGAAATTCAACAAGCAACGTATCTCAAGGTGCGCAGCTAGATGAATTCGGTCCAAGTCGTTTCTGTTGTGTAAAATGGTTGAGATGTATTGCTGTGTTCTAGCTCAGGGGTGCCTTACTATGACAGGGAAGCCTAACCAGTACCTTCTAAGGTTCCTATAGTCACTCAGGCAAATGCAGTTGGAAAGTATAAGAATATATTTATTGTAATAAAAACAATCACTAGACTATTATATACACACAGTAAATAAATGCCAGGCAGGTTTACCACATTATCTGTCCTTTACCCCACTAGCTTAAGGAGTTACAGTCACCGGGCTGTCCTGACTTGAAGACCCATGGATCTGCAGATGTAGTCCAATGATAGGGAATGGCAACCCACAACCAGCCACCCTGCAACTTGCAGCCATCAATCCCAGAATGAACAACCCCTCCCCCCTGGAGTGGCTCCTTATATCTAGAGTCAAATTTACACAGTGTTTTCACCTGTGTTTGCCCAGGGTCTTGCTGTGGGGAGACCCTGGGCAAACCCATGGGTATCTCCTTCCTAAACATTATTGAGTGCTGGACTAAGGGGTTGGAGAGGGGAGTGAAGATGAGATGTCATTCCACAGTTGCTCGCCTGCAGCTTCCCAGACAGAAAGTCTCAGGCATAATAATTGTCCTTCCCCACCTCCTGAACTAAGATATCACTCAACCCATAGTTAGGAACCCCTCTAGCCGGTACAGCACAACCCGGAGACTGCTCTGCCAGCCAGGTATTCACTGGAGCCCCTAGTGGTGGGGACAGACTTGGCCGCAGACTAGCAGAGAGTCGTGAAGTGCGTACCGACTAGGGAGAACCCAGGAAAACGGAGTGAAGTCCAGGCAAGGGTCGAGGGCCAGCAGCAGACAGGGAATCCAATACACAAGCCGAGATCAAGACTAACAGGCACGGTAGCAAGGTCCAGATACAGGCAGGAAGGTCAGGGTCACAAGAAACACAGGCAGGGGGTCATACACAGGCAATCCGATCATAATATCCACAGGACAGAACTTGGAACACAGCAGGTCAGCAAACTGGCAACAGGAAGCTATAACCGGCAGTGAGGCTTCAGACCTCACTGCCCTAAATACCAGAGTCAGCCAATCAGAGCCTAGCTCTGAAATCACCCACAGCCCCTGCTTGATAAATATATTAGGCTAAATTAGCCCACAGGTTATGTATATCTTCTGCGACGCGCCCGGCTGTCCCCAGCCGCAGGGACGCGGCGCTACTGCAACTGGCATCCGAACGTTGCCAAGGCAATAGTCGGGTAGGCTCCAGAAATGATGTCCCGGTCGTCAAGGTGACGGCCGGGACGTCAGAGGGCACCCGAAGCGAGCCGCGGCAGCTGTGAGTGCCGCCACGGCTCGTAACACCCATCCTGATACAATAAACAATATACATATTTACAACGAGTAACATATAGTGAAAAGGTACAATGTCCCATTATCCACATGTAATTAGACACTGCAGTTGTACTCTGGTGAGCTGGGGAACAAAAAACAGGGCTACAAAAAGTACATGTTGTAATGCTCAACATTTTGTGAGAAACGAGGGACAAGCTGGTTGAGGGGATATCAATCACATTTTGTCACAGTGATAACTATGGGTGCTTGAGTTTATTTATGCAGGAGATTTATTAGGAGCTGATTTTGCACTTCGATTTTTTATAATATCACACATTACAGATGACAATGTAAGTAATTCTTAATTTTTAACATTAAAAATTTGAAGTTTACACTTTTGCCTGTGTTGTGTTGTCTGTTTCTTTGGAGCACTATAGATCCCAGCGAGGCTACTGCGGCCATGAATATTCTTGTGCTTGTAGTACTAGTACTACTTAAAGGCAACCTGTCCATCCTGGGACCTGTAGTGCACCAGGGACAAATTACTTCATGTATTGTTATTATTATTATTATTATTATTATTATTATTATTATAATTATTATTATTAATATTAAAAAACAATGTTTGAGGGGGGGCGGGGTAAATATAGACAGTTAAGAGATACACAGACAAGCCACACACAAAAAATGTAATGAAGCATAGGAAAAACTATTCAACAGGCACATAACACCATTTTAAAATACTGTAGAGAAGCATTCTTAACGTGGCTCAAGAAAGATTCAATACAGTTTAGACATTAAAAAACAAAAAACCACTACATAAAACAGAAGACATACCTCTCAAGCTAAAAAAACAGGTAAATAAATTAATTTGCTAACTATTATATATAATCTTTAACAGCAACCACTTTAAACTCCCAACAATTGTAAATGTGCATCATTAAATCTTTTTTAATGGCTTGTAATGAGAGAAGTGTATACAGGTGTATGATCATATGTGTTATGAAATGATTACAGTTTGAGTAGTTAATAGTGGTGTCCGCCCATCGCACACCCCTTTATACTCCCAAGGATGTAGGGTGTCGTAAGTGGTCTATGCGCTTGTCTACGCAGGTACTTTGCTTACTTATTCATTCGTATCTCACTGTTTTTCATGCATAACTCCTGGTTCTAGGCATGCACTGTGTGGTCTTTCTTACGATACGTACAAAATCGGCAGATACGTCGCTTGATGAATCAGGCCCACCATGTCTGCGCCACAAGTTACCTCCAGATAGTATTTGTAGTTCCTTCAGCTTATCATTGTGTCAGGGAGGGGTATCCGAGTCAAATCCCTGCCCACTTAGAATAGTGTGTGCTAGTGACCACACCTCTACAGCCTGCCCAATTATAGGGGCTACTCTTTGTCCAAGCCTGCTTGTCTGCCATGAGTATCTGAAGTGGTGTGTTGGGGGGGGGGGGATGGGGTTACCTTCCCTTTCTGACAAAACTCTCCCCCCAGTCATAAAAATATTAGAAGCTCTCTGAAAAACCACCTCTTTATTAGATCCTACCCTACTCCCACCTATATTATTTATACTAGTACACCCTCAGTACTACCCCAATATACATTCTGAGCCACTATTGTCCCCTTTTATCCCAGCTCTGCCTTTTTCCAACTACCAAAGCTTTCTCACGACCAGGGACTTTTTGTTTTCATACCTTGCTTGTATATCCCTGCTTTAGGTATGTAAGGCATCATGGGAAAATATGATAATTATAGAACTTTGATACATTCTTGAGACTGAGGGGTCTGTTTAACAAAAAGCAGCAATTGAAGAGATTTTCTATTGCCACATCTCGCATCTATCACTGCTATTTATCATTAAAAGGTCGCAGAGGAGCTGT
Organism: Mixophyes fleayi; assembly: GCF_038048845.1. Classification (NCBI taxonomy): domain Eukaryota; kingdom Metazoa; phylum Chordata; class Amphibia; order Anura; family Limnodynastidae; genus Mixophyes; species Mixophyes fleayi. Next base: position 82,953,734 of record NC_134410.1, read on the forward strand.
GTAATGTTCAGCTCCCTGGCAATACTGTCTGGCAGTGGTAAACAGAGACTTACCTTTTCGGTGGAAAGTCTGGTCTCTTCGGTGCATGTGTGACCTGGCATTGCCTGGTATTGGGCTTCCAGTAGCAGATTCAAAGAAAATTGTAAAGAAATTAACCATTTTAAAATAATTTTATTTTGAAAAAATGTTTTATTCAATCAAATAAAGCATTTTTTTCTGTATCGCTGTTGCAGTCGCCATCCTGAGATGGTGATTGCAATCAGTGGATTGCAGCTCAGATACCCCTGTGATCCTTTGTAAATTGTCGAGCATGGGGTCCAACTATAGAACTTTTGGCACTGAATAAATATGTATCACAATAAATATTAAGGAGTAAGTGGTTCATCTCCCGCAGCTACAGGGAACCTGTGAGTTCTCTAGTATGAATCAAATAAAAAACAGCAAATTGCAGCGCTGATGGCTGTGCACACTACTTCTTATAAATGGTTCCTCGAAGCAACATAAAAATCACTTACTTTATTAAAAACAACACATAAAAACATGGTATGGAAATGAATAGATAAATAATTAGAAGAAATTACATAATCCTGGTGAGTTCACTCATCTAAAAGCCACTAATACGTTTTCTTATTTTCATTAAATGGATTGTTTCTACTTGGCTAGCCTCTCAAACATTGCATGGTTTACCACCCTCCTGCTTGGTTATAATTTCTTACTCTAAAACTAATATACCTCGAGTTTGCCTGTCACCCCATGCTCCCCTCCTCCTTTAGTTTTTCTGCGCCTTGGGATAATACTGTTTGGCAAAATTATTTGTGGTTTACACAGAAAGGTATGCCATACAGATTTATAGTAATATAAAGAATGGACTATAGTGTCTGGAGTTTTTATTTTGGTCCATTTTAATTACTTATTTCATTACTTATTTAATTACTTATTTTTCAAAAGAGAGAACATTTAAAGTTAAGAGTTTTCTGCTCTCCCACTTTTTTTTGTTAATTTTATAAAACAACCTATTTATGTTTGTTTTGATTTCACAATACCTAGGTAAATTATGTTATGTAATAGTAGTTATTGTGTAATAGTGTTTCTTCTTTTCCTTAGGAGTCACCACTGTTTTGACAATGACAACACTGAGTATCAGCGCACGGAATTCTCTGCCCAAGGTTGCCTATGCCACAGCAATGGACTGGTTTATGGCAGTTTGCTATGCTTTTGTCTTCTCTGCACTCATCGAATTTGCTACAGTCAATTACTTCACTAAGAGAGGCTGGGCCTGGGATGGCAAAAGAGCTCAGGAAGGGCAGGTTTTCAAGGTGAGAGAACATGAATATTAGGAGTGACATATGGGCTGAGGACAAGAATTCAAGGCTATTTGCCTTTTAACAATAAACAGACCATTAATCCTCATCTGTTCAGACCTAGGGGCCTGATTGATTAAGGATCTTAAATGAAGAGGATCCTTATTTCAGTCTCCTGGACAAAAGCATGTTACAATGCAAGGGGTGCAAATTAGGATTTTGTTTTGCACATAAGTTAAATACTGACTGTTTTTTCATGTAGCACACAAATATCAACTTTAAATTTCAGTGTACAAATAAGCTATCAAGTATTTGTGTGCTACATGAAAAAACAGTCAGTATTTAACTTATATGCAAAACAGAAAACTAGTTTGCACCCCTTGCATTGTAACATGGTTTTGTCCAGGAGACTGAAATAAGATACCTTTTCATTTAAGATCCTTAATGAATCAGACCCAAGATCCTTAATGAATTAGGCCCTAGATTCCTATTCCATGATTCCATGTACTTAGGGAGTCCATTTCTAAAACTAGTTTATATATGAGTGGAGATCTAGGTTATGTGAAGGCTGAGAAAATAAGTGGTACAACATGGATTTGTCCTTGGGCCCTCCCATCCACCCTTATATTAGATATTAAAGGACATGTACAGTTTAACAAACCAAGCACTCCAACGACAAGGAGTGCCACTTTTGTGTCTTGAGGGCTTGGTTTGTTTGGGTCCCCACAAAACAAGCTACCAATAGCTTAGCTGCCTTAAGACCAACAGTTCTGTCAGTGAACTCTAAAGTGGCATGATGTTGTGGTCATCATCCTCACCCTCATCAGTGTGTACACAATCCTCACACAATATTAAATCATCCCCGGTGGAATGCACCATTACAGTATTCTCTGTACTTTGATGTAATATGTTTAATAATTTCTTTGATGTTGATAGTTGGATCAGGTGGAGTTACGGCAGCTGTGTCACGAATTTTGATCAACTCTTTTAGAGTAGACCAGACCAGGGGCTAAATGTATCAAGCTGAGAGTTTTCCGGCGGGTTTGAAAAACCAATCAGATTCTAGCTATCATTTATTTAGTACATTCTACAAAATGACAGCTAGAATCTGATTGGTTGCTATAGGCAACATCTCCACTTTTCAAACCCGCCGGAAAACTCTTAGCTTGATACATTTAGCCCCAGATGTCAGAATGTTGTGCTGAGTCATCTACATCATCAATGGGTGTCTTGGGAAAGCTAACTTTTGCAAAACAGTTTATAGGTAACATTGGCACACAGCGGTAGTTGAAAGGAAAAGTGGTGCAAGATGGAATTGTCCTTGGGCCATCCCACCCACTCTTATGTTTGATATTAAAAAGGACATGCACACTTTAACAAACCAAGCACTTCTGCGACAAGGAGTGCCACTTTTGTGGCTGACGTGCTTGGTTTGTTTGGGTCCCCACAAAACAAGGTAACAATGGGCTTAAAGCAGGTAAGCTAACAGTGCTGTCAATGAACTCTTAAGACTGCAGACCTGTCCCTACACCTGTTCTTAACCATATCCTTTGCCTTATAATATTACTGTCCACATTTGAATAGTTTAACTAATCATACTGTCCACAATGTGAATTGGCGACCTAATGATACTGTTGAAACCTCAATTGTCGACTGTTACACAAGCTGATAGACCAAGCCCAAAATGTCAAACACTGTAAGATCTAATTGTCCTTGGAAAATATGTTAAAAAGGTTTAACAAACTCACACAGAAACAGGAGTGGTAACAGGTACAGTGTAACAAACCAATGAACTCTAATTTTGCTGTTCATGCATACTCTACAGAATATAAAGGGTGCAATTCCACCTTGTTATCACATCTTGCTTCTGTTGGTGGCTGGGCAAATTAAATTGTTCTTGTAGCTGCTGCAATCTAATCGACAGAACAACGGCAAAAACACATGGCAGTTCATAGCACATCTAGGAAACAATGTCACACAGCAGTGGCAGAAAAGAAAAGTGGTGCAAGATGGAATTATCCTTGGGCCCTCTCACCCTCCCTTATTTTGGATCTTAAAAAGGACATGCACACTTTAACAAAGCAAGCACTTCAGCGACAGGGAAGTTCTTGGTTTGTTTTGGCTCCCACAAAACAAGCTAACATAGGGCTTAAGGCCTCTAAGCTAATAGTACTGTTAATGAACTCTACAGTGGCAAGATGTTGATGTCATCATCCTCAGCCTCATCCTCACCCTCACCAGCGTGTACAGCATCCTCACACAATATTAATTCATCTCCGCTGGAATCCACCATTACAGAAGTCTCTGTACTTTGATGCCGGTAAAGGCCTTCCTCGTGGAATTTATAGTTCATTTTAATGAACATCATCTTTTTCCAAATTTCTAGGACGTAGCCTGCTACACTGATCGCTGACAAGGTTCCCAGCTCTACTGAAAACTCTTTCCAAGTACACACTGGAGGGTGGGCAGCTTTGCAAAGCGAATTTGTACATGGGTCTCCAAATTGCCTTTTTTCCTCCCAGTATGTAAAGGGACTGTTTGACGTGTCTACTTGTACGCTGTCATTAAAATAATCTTCCATCCATCCTTTGGATATTGATAGTAGGATCAGGTGGAGTTACAGTAGAGGTGTCATGGGTTTTGGTCAATTCTTTGAGACCAGACCAGATGTCAAAATGTTGTGCTGAGTCATCTGCATATACCCTGGGTCTCTTGGGAAGGCTAAGTTTTTTCATAGCAGCAGTTGCCTAAGAAACTGAAGGAGCTGCCGTTGTGTCATGTACCACTTGAGCTGTCATCTTGCTCACCAGGATCTCCTTGCATCTCTTGAGATCTGGGTCAGTTGGAAACAAGGAGAAGACATAGCTCTTAAACCTAGAATCAAGCACAGTCGCCAAAATGTAGTGATCCGATTTCAAGATTTTGATAACTCTTGGATCCTGGCGAAGCGAATAAAGTACTTGATCTACAAGTCCGACATACTTAGCATAATTGCTTTGTTTCATCTCCTCCTTCAGTTTTCCAAGCTGCTTTTCCAAAAGTTTAATTAAGGGAATCACTTTGCTCAAGCTAGCAGTGTCTGAACTCACTTCACAGGTGACTACTTTGAATGGTTTCAGCACCTTGCACAACATGGAAAGTATTCTCCACTGCACTGGTCTAAAATACATTCCCCCTCCTTTCCCAATGTTATGGCTTGAGGAGTAAGGGTGGAAGGATTTTCACTGTTCCTCCATTCTCAGAAGCATATAAAGGGTAGAATTCCACCTTGTTACCAGTTCTTACTTCAGTTGTTGGCAGAGAAAATTAAACTGTTCTTGTAGCTGCTTCGGGTGTCGTACCATTTAACGATACTGACTACCCAGACAGCGACTACAGCGACATGGCAATTCCAAAGACTACTACTCCGACCTGAAGAAATAAAATGATTTACCATGACACAGATGAAGTGATGTGACGACCCAATGTGTTTCTGACTGTGGAAAATAACGTCACGTCAAAACACGACTCCTTTTAAAGTGCCGATCAACGGACCCGGTTGCCATTCATCCAATGTAAGTATTATTTTAGGAGTTAGGGTAAGCCGGACCCAGCTTGTTTTTTTTTTTCAGGTCGGGGTAGTGGTCTTCGGAATTGCCATGTCGTTGTAGTCGCTTTCGGGGTAGTCAGTATTGTTAAATTGACTACTACCAGCTGCTTCAAGGTCCTACATGCTGTTGCAGAATGCCGGAATTGTCCCCACAGACAGCATCTCCTGCACGTCCCGGTCATATTTCAGAAAGGTCTGCACCACCAAGTTGATTGTATGAATAAAACATGGAATGTGAAGGAATTCTCCCAGCTGTAATGCTCTCACAATATTGGTGGCATTATCAGAAATGACATATCCTGAGGAGAGTCCAAGTGGGATAAGCCATGTAGCTATGACATCCCTTAGTTTTTGTAACAGATTGTCGGCTGTATGCCTCTTAGTGAAGCCGGTGATACACAGAGAAGCCTGCCTCTGAAAAATGATGCCACTGCCCAAAGAGCATCACCTCTTATTTCCCACAGTTGACCATTGCCCCTGAAGCTCGGCTGCAGTTCTCACAGGTCTGGAGGAGTGCTGTCACCAAACACAGGTCAGTGCAGAAGACAGTGACGGCATTCATGTAGAGCAAGCACTTGCCCTCTTGTTGGTCTGGTCCTGGTGTGGTAATCCCTCTGATCTCTGGATTCTTTTGGATGCACACAGCTAAGTATTCTATACAACAAACAAGAAGAGGAGTTGAAAGAGGACAGCCTTCTCTGACCCCAGACAAATCAAGAAAAAGGTGTCAGTCTTCACCAACAGTGAGCTGTAAATGTACATAAACTTATCATACGAACAAAACATTTTTCCCAAACCTAATAACTGCAGTGCCCTTTGCAAAAACTCATGTAAAACACGATCAAAGGCCTTCTCCTGATGAAAACTGACCAGTGGCCGCCCTTGAGTAGTGCAATACTACTTTCAATCCTGCATTCAGGAATGCCACAGGTCTGAACTATATGTCCGATGACAGCCTTTAGCTGGTTGGCTAGTTCCTTGGTGAGAATCTTGTAGTTCATGTTTAGAAGAGATATGGGATGCTAATTTTAAGGTCACATCTCTCCTCCTTGCGTTTATACAGGATTGCGATCATTCCCTCTCCCAACGACAGAGGCATTCTGCCCTCCACCATCATCTGAAGTGCAGCTCTAGCAAGTCTAGACCAATGATATTCCACAGTGCTACATAGAACTCCACTGGGAGACCATCACTGCCCGGGGTCCTACTCAGCATAAAGGATTTAGTAGCACCAGGGGGAGCTTCCATGGCTACCTTACCTGCAGGATCAATAGTGTTAGTGTCATGGGCACTAGGAGTCTTGCCCAGGATTTCACCAGATGACTGGGCTTACCAGAGTAGTGAAGTTCTCACAACGGTCCTCTGCTAGCGGGGTGACTAGCGGAACAGATATCACAGCAGATGGAGAGAGAATGCCAATAAATAATAGGAAAGTCAATGACTTGCAGCAATCTTTGGTCAATGAATCAGCGACTAGCTGATATAGTGGAAAGGCAGATTTGAACACGGAGATCAGGATGGACGTGAGTAGATGCAGGGAGGTAGCAGGGAAGTCAGTGGTCTGCGTACAGCAAGTTGTACCACTGCTATGGTGAGAAGACTTGTCCAGGTGCAGGTAGGTAGCGGGGAAGTCAGTGGTCTGCGTACAGCAAGTTGTACCACTGCTTATGGTGAGAAGACTTGTCCAGGTGCAGGTAGGTAGCGGGGAAGTCAGTGGTCTGCGTACAGCAAGTTGTACCACTGCTTAATAGGCGAGGATGTGTACAGGTGTCGATGAGTGGAGGCATACAAGGATAATAGGATGCAGACACTGAGAGCACAGAGGGACTTGATCCCAATAGATATGCAGCGTATTCAGCAAAGTCTATAACGGTATGTGTGGCGCTGCTTGGTAGAGACTTGCTCAGCACAGATATGCAGTCCAATAATGGATAGTCAATCACAATTATGCATATAACGACTGAGTAGTACGGTTAATTCCAAACAGGTATGCAGCGTAACAATAACAGTCTATAGCGGGTATGGATACCGCTGCTGAGAGTGGAAACTTGTCCTAGCGGATATGCAGAGTAAACGTAGAAAGTCAATAACAGATAGGCATACCGCTATTCAGTAGAACAGTCTGTCCACAGGGAGATGCAGGGACTGCAGAGACGCTGGACGGCAGAGACGAGTGTAGGAACACAGGTGAGTAGATCCGGTAATCAGAGTCCAGCTGAGGACACAGGCAGGAAACAAGAGACTGTAGCAGGTATGGAAACCAGCGATGAGTAGCACAGGGAATCCACAGGAACTGAAGACACTAGTAGTACACGGGAGACAGTAGCGGGTATGGAAACCAGCGATGAGTAGATCAGGAATCAGCAGGAAACTGAAGACACTAGTAGAACACAGGAGACACCTTCAGAGACTCACAGGGAATGAGACTCAAGATCAGGCAATGAGGTAATACACACAAGTGCCTTAAATAGGGAGTTGCATGATCAACCAATTTGGATTAAAAGAAACAGTCACAAGAGTTCTTGGGAACTGCGCATGCGCAGTCCATTAGGATGGCGGACGGCCGCTGTTTAGGACAGGTGCCGGCAGGAAGGCTAGGGAGCCACGCACCAGCGCAGAGGCACTCACGGTCCGGTAAGTGACAGTACCCCCCCTTTTATAGGTGGGCACAGAACACATGGAGCCGGGTTTGCCCGGATTCTGGGAATATAATTTTTTCAGGAGAGCTGGGGCGTTGAGATCATCAGCCCGGATGCAGGAACACTTCTCTGGACCAAAGCCCTTCCAGTGCACAAGGAAACGAAAAACTCCTCGCAAAATTTTTGAGTCTAAAATATGAGTGATCTCAAACTCCTTCTCTTGATGAACTTGAACTGGCCGAGGTGCTGAAGGAGGAACAGAGAAACGGTTGATGATAAGATGCTTGAGTAATGACACATGGAAGGCGTTGGAGATATGAAGGTAGTAGAAGTTTGAAACAGACTGGATTTATCACTTGAATGATCCTATATGGACCAATGAAACGAGGAGCAAACTTCATAGATGGAACCTTCGAACAAATATTTTTAGTAGAAAGCCATACACGATCTCCAATCTTTAGTGGAATAGCCCGCCTCTTTTTATCCGTAAAGGACTTGTATCTGGCAGATGTCTTTTTTAAACAGGTTTTGACCTGAGACCAGATATCTTTGAAGGTCTGACAAACAGTCTCCACAGCAGGAACTTGGGTGGGAGGGAGGGCAGGAAATTCCGGGAAAGACGGATGGTGACCGTAAACCACAAAGAATGGACTTCTTGAAGATGACTCGTGATACATGTTGTTATGGGCGAACTCAGCCCATGGGAGTAAATCTACCCAGTTGTCTTGGTTGACTGAGGAGAACATCCTAATGAAAGTTTCAAGATCTTGATTGACTCTCTCGGTCTGTCCATTTGATTGAGGATGGTAGGAAGATGAGAGTGATAACCGAATACCCAAGGTCTTACAAAGCGCTCGCCAGAATCTGGAAACGAATTGCACTCCCCTATCCGAAACAATCTCAGAAGGACATCCATGAATTCGGTAAATCTCTTTGATGAAATGATCAGCCAGAGTAGATGAAGAAGGTAAACAGGTCAAAGGAACGAAATGTGCCATTTTCGAAAATCGATCCACCACTACCCAGATAGTATTACACTTTTTACTTGGAGGAACATCGGTGACAAAGTCCATACTAATATGGGTCCAAGGTTTGGAAGGAATGGGAAGTGGTTGTAGTAATCCCGCTGGTGTTCTGCGGGGAGTTTTAAACTGGGAACACAGCTTACAAGCGGCCACAAAGTCTTTGACATCCTTCCTCATAGAGGGCCACCAGTAGCTTCGAGAAAGGATTTCTAAGGTCTTGCGTTCTCCCGAATGTCCATAAAAACGTGAAGAATGGAACCAAGACAATATTTTCCTCCTAAGAGATGGAGGCACGAGGGTTCTCCCAAATGGTAGCACCTTGGTAGACGAAGTGGCCAGAGACACACACTTGGGATCTAAAATAGAATGGTTAGGACCATCTTCAACGTCTGAGCACGTCACGAATGCCCGAGACAGGGTGTCTGCTTTTTTATTTTTAGCAGCCGGTTTGAAGGTTATAATAAGTTCAAAATGGGAAAAGAAAAGAGACCATCTTGCTTGACGGGGATTTAGACATTGAGCTGACTGTAGATATGACAGGTTTTTGTGATCCGTAAAAATAGTTACAGGATGACGAGCTTCCTCCAATAGATATCTCCATTCCTCTAATGCTGCTTTTATGGCCAACAACTCCTTGTCCCCGATGGTATAATTCCTCTCCGTGGGTAGAAGACCTCGGGAATAAAAGGCACAAGGATGGAATTTTTGTTGCTCCGATCTTTGGGATAATATGGCCCCTAAGCCAACATTAGAGGCGTCTACCTCTAGGAAGAAGGGAAGCGTCACATCAGGTTGTCGAAGAACAGGAGCAGAAGAGAAGGACTCTTTGAGAGACTGAAAAGCTTGAAGGGCCTCGGAGGACCACAATTTAGTGTTAGCCCCCTTGCGGGTCAGGGCCACTATAGGAGAGGCAATGGACGAAAACCCTTGAATGAAGCGTCTGTAATAATTCGCAAATCCTAAAAAGCGTTGGATTGCTCGGAGAGTAGTTGGCTGGGGCCAACGTAATACAGCGTTCACCTTTTCTGGATCCATCTTAAGACCGACTCCGGACACAATGTATCCCAGGAATGGAATCTGGGATAACTCGAATGAACATTTCTCTAGTTTGCAAAATAAAAAATTTATTCGGAGTCTGGAAAGGACCTCTGCCACCTGTTGATGATGAGTGGGCAGATCCTGGGAAAAAATTAATATGTCGTCCAGATAGACGACGACACAGACATACAGCAAGTCCCGGAAGATCTCATTCACAAAACCCTGGAAGACAGCGGGGGCGTTACACAACCCGAAGGGCATAACTAGATATTCATAATGGCCATCCCTGGTGTTAAAAGCTGTCTTCCATTCGTCTCCGGACTTGATCCGGATTAAATTATAGGCACCTCGAAGATCCAACTTGGTAAAGATCCGGGCTCCCTTAATGCGATCGAAAAGTTCAGTAATTAACGGAATAGGGTACCGATTTTTGATGGTAATGGCATTGAGTCCACGAAAATCTATACAGGGACGTAAGGATCCATCTTTCTTCTTTACGAAAAAGAACCCCGCTCCAGCGGGAGAGGTAGAAGGTCGGATAAATCCTCGCTGGATGTTCTCCTTAATGTACTCAGATGTTGCTTGATTCTCAGGTAATGAAAGTGGATACACACGGCCCCTAGGAGGACTCTTGTCAGGTTGTAAGTCAATCGGACAATCCCATACCCGATGAGGAGGAAGGCGTTCTGACTGAACCTTATCGAACACATCCGCAAAGGTAGCATACTGAGGAGGGAGGCCCGGTGGACATGATGAAATGGACGTCTGCTGTATTTTGAGTGGAACAACTTGAGGAGTGTTCCAGTCAATCTGAAGGGAATGAAGTTGAAGCCATGGAAGGCCTAGTACGATGGGACTGGTAGTAACAGGAAGGATCAATAAAGACATTTTTTTCTTGGTGTAAGGCTCCAATTTGAAGAGTCAGTGGAGACGTACTTTGAGTAATGAGACCATTAATTATACGTGATCCATCAATAGCAGTAACGGCAATGGGAACATTTAAGGAAATCACTGGTAGAGACCATTGATTCACTAGGGAACTAGAGATAAAATTTCCAGCAGCTCCAGAATCTATAAGTGCTTGAGAGACAAAGGATTTGGTAGCAAAGGAAACAGTGGCATCAAAACCACAAACTTTCACATTCGTAGAACATGAAGAGGGCTCCAGGGACCCTAACCTTACCTCTCCAGAACTGGTTAGGGCCTGGCATTTCCCGACTTCCTAGGACATGAGTTCAGCATGTGAGTAGAGAGCTTCGTTCTCTCTCCTCAGATGTTAGTTTAGAGCGACCTAGCTCCATAGGTTCTACTGGAGGTGGAGAATGACGAACTTGAGATACTGAGTGAAGAGGCACTTTGCAGGAAGTTATTCTCTCAGAATCTCTCTCACGAAATCTCATGTCTACACGATGGCAAAGGGAAATCAAATCATCCAAGGAGGAGGGTAACTCTTGAGAGGTCAGTGCGTCTTTAATTTTATCGGAAAGCCCCTGCCAGAAGGCGGCAATCAGTGCCTCAGTGTTCCACTGAAGTTCAGAGGCAAGTATCCGAAATTGAATGACATACTGAGCCACAGTCCGAGATCCTTGGCGTAGTCGGAGGATACTGGAAGCTGCAGAGATAACACGACCAGGTTCGTCAAAAATACTTCGAAACGTAGAAATAAACAAGGCACTATCTTGCAATAAAGGGTAATTTCATTCCCACAGAGGGGAGGCCCATGCGAGAGCCTGTCCGGAAAACAAAGAGATGAGGTAGGCCACTTTGGAACGATGAGTAGAGAAGTTATGAGGTTGAAGTTCAAAATGAACGGAGCATTGATTAAGAAAGCCCCTACAGGTTTTGGGATCTCCATCATATTTAGAAGGAGTAGGCAGGTGTAGCGTGGAAGCGATGGATGCCTGGGATGGCACTGGGGAAGGAGATGGAGATACTGGAGGCTCAACGGTTGCTGCTACATTTTGCACAGGGGTTCCTTGGGAGGCTAAAGCCTGACAAAATTGCAACAACTGTTGTTGGCGAACATCTTGTTGTTCGATTCGGGTGACCAGATACTGCAGCATCTCTTTAGCTGTTGGTTCCGATCCTGGGTCTGTCATGTCCTGATCTTACTGTCACGGGCACTAGGAGTCTTGCCCAGGATTTCACCAGATGACTGGGCTTACCAGAGTAGTGAAGTTCTCACAACTGTCCTCTGCTAGCGGGGTGACTAGCGGAACAGATATCACAGCAGATGGAGAGAGAATGCCAATAAATAATAGGAAAGTCAGTGACTTGCAGCAATCTTTGGTCAATGAATCAGCGACTAGCTGATATAGTGGAAAGGCAGATTTGAACACGGAGATCAGGATGGACGTGAGCAGATGCAGGGAGGTAGCAGGGAAGTCAGTGGTCTGCGTACAGCAAGTTGTACCACTGCTATGGTGAGAAGACTTGTCCAGGTGCAGGTAGGTAGCGGGGAAGTCAGTGGTCTGCGTACAGCAAGTTGTACCACTGCTTATGGTGAGAAGACTTGTCCAGGTGCAGGTAGGTAGCGGGGAAGTCAGTGGTCTGCGTACAGCAAGTTGTACCACTGCTTATGGTGAGAAGACTTGTCCAGGAGCAGGCAGGTAGCGGGGAAGTCAGTGGTCTGCGTACAGCAAGTTGTACCACTGCTTAATAGGCGAGGATGTGTACAGGTGTCGATGAGTGGAGGCATACAAGGATAATAGGATGCAGACACTGAGAGCACAGAGGGACTTGATCCCAATAGATATGCAGCGTATTCAGCAAAGTCTATAACGGTATGTGTGGCGCTGCTTGGTAGAGACTTGCTCAGCACAGATATGCAGTCCAATAATGGATAGTCAATCACAATTATGCATATAACGACTGAGTAGTACGGTTAATTCCAAACAGGTATGCAGCGTAACAATAACAGTCTATAGCGGGTATGGATACCGCTGCTGAGAGTGGAAACTTGTCCTAGCGGATATGCAGAGTAAACGTAGAAAGTCAATAACAGATAGGCATACCGCTATTCAGTAGAACAGTCTGTCCACAGGGAGACGCAGGGACTGCAGAGACGCTGGACGGCAGAGACGAGTGTAGGAACCACAGGTGAGTAGATCCGGTAATCAGAGTCCAGCTGAGGACACAGGCAGGAAACAAGAGACTGTAGCAGGTATGGAAACCAGCAATGAGTAGCACAGGGAATCCACAGGAACTGAAGACACTAGTAGTACACGGGAGACAGTAGCGGGTATGGAAACCAGCGATGAGTAGATCAGGAATCAGCAGGAAACTGAAGACACTAGTAGAACACAGGAGACACCTTCAGAGACTCACAGGGAATGAGACTCAAGATCAGGCAATGAGGTAATGCACACAGGTGCCTTAAATATGGAGTTGCCTGATCAACCAATTTGGATTAAAAGCAACAGTCACAAGAGTTCTTGGGAACTGCGCATGCGCAGTCCATTAGGATGGTGGACGGCTGCGGTTTAGGACAGGTGCCGGCAGGAAGGCTAGGGAGCCACGCACCAGCGCAGAGGCACTCGCGGTCCGGTGAGTGACAGTTAGTGATACCTGAAAGGAAATTATCAGCTGCATCATTGTCGTCATATGAGAGTAGAGGTGGTAATTTCTAACTACTCCCATGACGCCCACCTGGGAATACCAAAGAGTATTGAGAGTTGCATTTCTCATCCGTCTCCAGATTCTCCACCTTTAAACAGAAGATGATGCATCTGGATTCTTCCTCAAAGTTCCTTTTAGGGTCCCCTTGGATTCCACCAGATCATCTCTCACATTGCAGCTGCACAGTCCAGCAGGGACTGCAGTTGTCTTTGTAGCCTCCTGAAGTTCCTCTGTTGTCTTCCTTTACCCTGAAAGGTACTGCATATTTTGAACTTAACATATTCCCACCAGTCAGTCATACAATCAAAATTCTTCCATGTGATCTAGGCATCCCTGTGCTATTCCAAATTCCAACACATCCAACAGAGCACAATTCAGTTTCAAGGAGCCTGCTCCAGGAGAAAAACCGTGGCACGTTTCTTACATTCCTGATGATGATAATGGGGTTTCTGCTGACTCTGGGCTGGCTTAGGCTGCAGGGCAGTAGCTTTTTCCTGCTGCTGCAGCATAGGTTCTGGCCCTCTGGGAGCAGTGCTTTTACATGTGGCTTGCAAGGCCACAGACATTGCAGGATGTTTTTGTGAGCAGTCCTTGGCCTTGTGACCTGTCATTTGGTAATTCCTGCAGGCCAACACCTAGCAGCTTTTCCACATGCGTTCAACCACCCTCTCCCTTGCAGTTCCTGCTGTTTTTTGGCAGATTAGCGTAGTGGAGGAGTCCTGAGTCGTCCAGGTGTTGAAGACCATTATTCGCATTGTCATCTTTCATAAGCCAGAAAATGATGGATCACTTGCCACCCAAGACCCCTTGCAGAGGGCAATTGAGGAGAAGATGGTTTAAAACATACCCTTGAATGCTAAGGGTTTCAGCCTTTGAAAAGCCCTACTTAAGGTTCATCTTCTTACCAAAGGCTCAGTTGTCATGTCTGGGTCCCTTACATCCACCGCCTTCAGCTTGAGGACATCTGTCTACTTCAACCAGTGTTCCAGTGTGGGAATTCACTGGAGTGATCCTGGCTTGACTTTCTTTATCCAGTAGCTGGAGGGGTGGTGGAGGCAGAGGCTCCAGCCTCAGGGAGAGCCTTGGGTGCTAGGTTCTTTCCTCCCTTCTTCCTAGGGTACAGGAACAGATGTGGAGGCTGGAGCTCCAGCAGCAGCAACTGAAGCCATGTTCCCTGTTCTTTAGTGATTTTGGCCGAAGCATTATAAGAACAGATACTACACTTGATCAAAATGCAGAGAAGCAAAATCACAAATACATAGGGCAGTTGTACATAAGTAGCAAGATAACTGTGAGTAAAACTCTGGGGACTCATATAGAATGTAGCAAAAAACAAGTGAGGACAAAACGATGGAAATGGACAGTAGACAGACATTATTATTATTATTATCATTTATTTGTTAGGCGCCACAAGGTATCCGCAGCGCCGCACACAGTACTAACAGTAGACTACAGGGTGAAACCATACAGAACAATGAACAAAAAGTACCAATACTTCAGAAACTCCGGCTAGTCATATGCAGTAAAGACGGAGCGGAAGAACAGGTATGGAGACAGGAGGGAAGGGGGCCCTGCTCGTACGAGCTTACATCCTAAGTGAGAGTAAACAGACCAGGCACAAGAGGAGCCAGTTGAGGCAAGAGGAGAGAAGGGTGGACGAGCTAAAGGGAGAAGATAGGGGTTAAGTAGATGGTTGGTAGGCTTTGAGGAAGAGGTGAGTTTTGAGTGCACGTTTGAAGGAGCACAGAGTAGGAGAGAGACGGATGGAACGAGGGAGGTTGTTTCAGTGAAGGGGGCTGCACGGGAAAAGTCTTGGATTCTGGAGTGGGAAGAGGTGATAAGAGTGGAGGAGAGGCGGTTGTTGGCCGAGCGCAGGGAGCGGGCAGGAGTTTGAATGGAGAAGAGGTTAGAGATATAAGCGGCAGTAGAGTTGGAGAGAGCCTTGTAAGTGGTGGTGAGGAGTTTGAAAAGGATTCTGTAGGGTAAGGGGAGCCAGTGTAAGGCAAGGCAGAGAGGGGAGGCAGAGGAGGAGTGGCGTGAGAGGAAGATGAGTCTTGCGGCCGCATTGAGTATAGAGCAGAGGGGGGAGAGACGAGAGTGGGGGAGGCCAGTGAGGAGGAGGTTACAATAATCGAGGTGGGAGATGATGAGTGCGTGGATGATAGTTTTGGTGGCATCCTGAGAGAGAAAAGGACGGATGCGGGCAATGTTGCGTAGTTGGAAGCGACAGGCTTGGGCAAGGGAATGAATGTGGTTGGGCAAAAGAGAGAGAGGAGTCGAGGGTGACACCCTGGCAGCGAAGTTGGGTGACAGAGGAGATGGTGGTGTTGTTGACGACAATAGAGAGGTTATGGTGGGATGGGAGTCTGGGCGGAGGAAAGACAATGAGTTCAGTTTTAGAGATATTGATTTTGAGAAAGCACTCGGACATCCAGGAGGAGATGGCGGAGAGGCAGTCGGATACCCGAGCGAGGAGGGTGGAGGAAAGATCAGGAGAGGAGATATAGAGTTGAATGTCGTCAGCATAAAGGTGATACTGAAGATCGAAGGAGGAGATGAGAGCACCAAGGGAGGAAGTGTAGAGCGAAAAGAGTAGAGGGCCAAGAACAGAGCCCTGTTGGACTCCTACGGGAGAGGGTAGGGGGAGGAGGAAGAACCAGACGTGGGTACAGAGAAGGAGCGATTAGCGAGGTATGAGGCGAACCAGGCATGGACAGAACCAGAGAGGCCGAGAGAGAGAAGAGTTTGCAATAGGAGGGGGTGGTCCATGGTGTCAAAGGCTGCAGAGAGGTCAAGGAGGATGAGTACAGAGAAGTGACCCTTGGATTTGGCTGATAGGAGATCATTAGTAACCTTGGCCAGGGCAGTTTCGGTAG
The DNA here is from genome assembly GCF_038048845.1 of Mixophyes fleayi. Lineage (NCBI taxonomy): Eukaryota > Metazoa > Chordata > Amphibia > Anura > Limnodynastidae > Mixophyes > Mixophyes fleayi. The sequence goes on from NC_134410.1 coordinate 82,969,820, forward strand.
AATGGAGAGGGGCGGTAGCCAGATTGGAGAGGGTCAAGGAGGGATTTGTCCGCGAGGTGCCTGGTTAGGCGGCTGCAGACAATCCGCTCAAGTAATTTGGAGGCATAGGGGAGAAGAGAGATAGGGCGATAATTAGCAAGAGAGGTGGGGTCAAGATTGGGTTTTTTGAGGATAGGAGAGATATGAGATATACATGAGACAATAGGTGGAGAGGACCCTGCCTGTGAGAGCTTACATTCTAGAGTTAGAAGTGGTGAGAGACAATAGGACCTATTAAACGCTTTTTAACCATCTGTTGATAGGATAATTGTATGTAGGTGTGTTGATTGGCACGAGGGTTCAAGTATTTAGTAGTGTTGTCCTTCATTTCATATCCAGCCACAAAACAAATCTGATCACTATAAATTACACACCTAGATCACATCAGGCAGGAGGGCCTCAAGGCGATTAGCAAGAAGGTTAGTGTGAGGACACCAGGGTTATAACCAAAGCTCTCTAGATACCCAGTCCTCTAGGTTCACAGGTCACACAGGTAAGGAGACAGGAAAGAAATAATAATCCCTTTTATTAAACAAAGTGCACACACTTAGTAAAATACAACAGTGCTCCCCAAGGAGAGACTTGTTCCTCCACCAAATATATCAAGTGTCAGAAAATCACCAGTGCAAGTAAAAACTCCCCAACAAAGTCCCCAGCAGGTTACCTCCAAGCACAGAGTCTTAGCAGGCCCAAACTCCTGGTAATAAAATCCACAGTTGACAATCCAAGTGGGCCAGGGTTTACGATCCTTAAGGTGGGTCTGTGTATCTTGCTGATCCCAGCCGCTCGACCAACTCTCCACCAGCTTGGTGGGACCCTGGGTATTAGTCTCCCTACCGATGTAGGCTCACCAATTCCCCAGAATCTGCGAGTGTCTCCCGATGGAGTGGTAACAGAATCAGTCCTAGAGGTACACTGTCCGATCTCTGTCAAGAAGCTCCTGCCTCAAGCATTCCTTTAAGGCCCTGCGAAAATACGGTTACTCTCAAACAGTCCAAGTCCTCGCTGTCTCAAGATTCTCCAACAATAACCCCCCTCCCCCAGACAGCTCCTTTTTGTCCCTTCTCACAAGTCCTCTGATCCTGGCCACCTCCCTGGGTCAACCTCCCACTCATTGTCCTCTTGTGATTGGTGGTGTGAAGAGTTTGGGTGGTAACAGTCGTGGAAATAGTGCATGACATCAGTGGTCTCCCCCCTGCGGTGATGGTGCCATTCGACTGTGTTGCAGAGTTGCTAGAACAATAGTTAGCAAACAGGGAGAGACCCCCTCCTGATTTTAGATAAGGTCCTGATCCTTCTCTTTTTAACCCCTTCCACAACTTTCTGATGTCACAGGGTCCACAGCTGATTCACACTTCCTGTGAGCTGCCTGCCCCCTCCCTTTCTGGACACCACAAGAATAACAGATCTGGCCACCGAGCGGCATTTAATAACAGAGTAGGCCATGGTTGTTCAATTGGCCCACTGAGGACAGACCGGGTTGGCACGATATTCTCAATATAAGGCCCGGGTCTGTCACAGTTAGCATATAATTTGAGATCTATGTTAAGTAAGGAAATCTGTCTATAACTGAAAACTGGGCATAACTTTTATATTACTTCTAAAGGCTGGTAAAAGGACTTTAAAATTTCATTAAGTGGTTGTAGTAGCAAAGGTGATCGGTTTACTTGGAAAGTTTTATTGTATACACTAGTGAAGACTAATTGTTTAAATGTATCCCCAGATGGGGAAGGCGTTGCCTTATGTGATGTTTCTAGGGTTTTTATTTTTTGCAGGAGTTGTTTATCTTTTTGCCTCTCTCTCTGTTTCTTTAATAGGGAACCCATTTGTATGCATTTATCCCTCAAATTGTAATTTTGTAACTACTTTGTGTGTCATTAAGATAAATATAATAATCTATCCTTGTTGCATTAAACCGCCAAATCCATTACCTTTGTTAAGAAGATAATCAAAATGTAGCTTGGGGCATGACCTGCCCATGTGACCTGGGCAATGCTGCTCTCCAAAATTAAGTGTAAGTGCTGTGGCTAGTTAGGAAGTAATCAATTTTAGAGTATACTGTGTTTGGGGAGGATTAAAATATGTAATCTCTTACCAGGGAATGTTGAAGGTGTTGGCCAGCTGGTGTTCATGGAGCAGCATTCTTACCTTCCATGAGAATGCAGGGAAGATCTAATGGGTACCATAGAGGAGTCTAGTGCAGGGTCCAAGACCCAATTCAAGTTGCTACCTGTGATCAGGATGCCTTCTTATATAGGTACAATAATCTGGCATCCTAGTAAAATAGCAGGTTTACCCTGCTTTGGGGAATATAAGTTAACAAATGTTAAGTGTTCACCACATATTTTACATTTTACTAAAAAACTCTTCAGTCCTTTACTATCTGATGGAAAACCTCTGTCAGTAGAAGGCATTTGGAAATGAGGATAGCCAATCCTTAATATTTTCCTTTTAGGAAAGTAGTGGAGGAGTGGAGTGGGAAGAAAATACAATATAAAAATCAAAATAACAGTGTAAAAATGAAATGAAACCAGACTTTTTATGCCAAATATTATTGCCCATGATCTGCTACTTTGAATAATGGATGGGAGTAACTGGGGTACATAACAATTGCCTTCTGTAGAGATTTAGACTTCCTGACATTTATAAGTGTAAATCTAAGGGTTCATAAGCTTGTCTTCCGGATATTATGTATTTAAATGTGTTATGAAAAGACTAGGGCGTTAATGCTGTATGTATGAATAATTTTAAATAATTTATAAATTACAATTCATAATTTATGAGGCATAACAGAGCAACAACTATAGACTTAACTATCTATTACATGAAAAAAGGATTGTGAAGGTGGGTAGGGGACGTGTCAGAGTAATCTAGTATACTAGACAGAAAGTTGTGTATATGAAAGACATTTATTTGCATAAACAATTTTATATAGTCAGTATAGACGCTTATTAATATAAGCGTGTTCTGGCTAGAACTCGTAAATAAATGTATAATCAAATACAATGCCTATAGATAAGGTGTCACAGTAATCAAATAGTAATAGGCAAATGATGAACAATGTAGTGAAAGAAAAACAAATCAAGACATATTCAATATCCAAAAATATATAGATAAAATGTTGATAAATAATCTGAAAATAATACTGGAGGCACAGTTCGTATAAGGATGTCAATAAACACCTAAGAAATATTGCACTGTAAATGGTGCAGTTGTCAGTTGTAAATATTGTCTTTAAGTTGTTCCAAAAAAGTGTGAGCATAGTCCAGGGAAAGATAAGAAGTTCAAATAGGTTAATATATGTATTTTTAAGTACAATGGGACTGATACTTCAAAGTGTTGCATAAAAAAATGTGATGGCAGTCTGCAAAACAGAACAGTTACATGTGTAGTTTTCTCTGTGTATTCCATATCATCTTAAAAGGACTCTTCTTACCTCTCCTGAATTAGAGGTGTTTTCTGCGGTCCCAGATGTCAGATATGGTCAGTGGTTAGATGTGCCCAGCAGCCGTAGGAAAGTCGATGTTGGGTGTTTGTAAGCAGATTAACACTGCGTTGGTGCAGTCTGCAAATGAGTTGTCTCAGGTAGGGCAGCAGTGTGTATGCTGCTGCTTTGGTAAGCACAAACTAGCTCTCTATCTCGGAGATACTGCTTCTCTAATATTCACACTTAAAACTATGTATTGTTCCAAAGATGTACATAGATGTTCATAAATGGCAATAACTGTCAGGAAAAATGTTGCAATGTTTATACCTGTATTAACAGGTTTCTTCAGGGATGCATTTAAAATTAAGACATATTCATTCAAGTGTGAGTTATATAGTCAAAAGATCCGCCCACTAATTATCTAAATTGGTGCAAAGGTGTCTACAGATACTGCCACTAATTGGCTCCTATTAGCTCCCACAATGCAGACAAAAACATGAATAACACTAGCCCCTGTTAGCCTTCATTTGCCTGAATTACGAAATGTAGGCTAATATCAAAACCACAAAAGGTGTGGGTAAATGTCAAACTAAAATAAGGATACTGGAACAGTGACAAAATGGGAAGTCGTAAGTTTGATAAGTATGTAGCTAAGAGCTTAAAGGTACAGATATTGGGGAGAGACCAGTAAGCATACCAGGTATATACATGTTTGCATTTAGTTTTTAAGAAAGGTACCAAAATCAAAATATAAGTTTAGACCTTTAGGAGAGATAATGTCCACATCATAAATGGGGGCAGCACGGTGGCTTAGTGGTTAGCTCTTCTGCCTCACATCACTGTGGTCATGAGTTTGATTCCCGACCGTGGCCTTATCTCTGTGGAGTTTGTATGTTCTTCTCGTGTTTGCGTGGGTTTCTTCTGGGTGCTCTGGTTTCCTCCCATAATCCAAAAACATACTTGTAGGTTAATTGGCTTCTATCAAATATACCCTAGTGTGTGTGTGTGTGTATGTATGTTAGGAAATCAGACTGTAATTTCCATTGGGGCAGGGACTGATGTGAGTGAGTTCTCTGTACAGCGCTGCGGAATTAGTGGCACTATATAAATAGATGATGATGATGATAAATCCAGTGATCTTCCCTAGAAATGTGCTTGATGTAGCCCCCATACACACAGACACAAACTCCAGTGTTTGGGAAACTTTTTTATACTGATGAACTTAAAGGAAACTATGATCATGTTTGTGGTAGTTTAGCAAAATGGTCTAACACACTATGGGGCATATTCAATTGTCAGCGGAAACGCAGAAAATCTTGCACTCCATGGACTATTACCGTTATTACGGTAATGCTGCACGGGAAAAACAGTTATTACGGTAATTTTCTCGCTGGATTTCAGCTCGCAGCTCCCTAAGCCGCAAGCTGAAATCCAGCTTAACGGTAATAGTTTTAACGCGCCGCGGAAACAGGACAATTGAATATATGCCCCTATGAGTGTCTAATTGTTTCTTGATATTCCTGAGGTGTTTGAACACTATCTTCTAATCATAATGGAGTCCGCAGGGTCACTCTAAAAGGTAGACAACCCCTGCTGTATCATAAGAGATTTTGCTTTTAACCTTAAACTCTTTTCTTGTAGTTTGTGATTTGAAGCTTGTAAGTGGCTTAGTCATACTTTGCTAGTAGAAGTAGAATCTTTCTTTCCCTTCCCCTAAGCAGGTCTCAGCTTTAGCTTTACAGACAGGGGAAGAAAACTGGAGACCAGCTTATTCCTACACTTGTCAGTCTTCCTATAGATAATTGCAGGTTTTTGAAGAAGGATTTTAGCCAATTTGTCATCCTTAAGGCGGATAGGCAAATGTTTGCAAATGATTTTCTCAAACTCTTTAGAGTTGCTGCTGAATTGTGTGATCAAAGTCACGTTAGTTTCCCTTTGTTAGTGTTTTTTACTGCTAGTGATCAGAAGTGATTCCCTCTCTAGCTTAAGAGTGTCATGGTAGGCACTGTTAACTATCTGTGTTTTGTAATTCAGTTCAAGGAATCGTTTTTTGAGGGATGAGGCTTGGTTTTCATATGCCTCGAGGTCAGTGCAATTTCTTCTTCACATTATAAATTGCTCTTCATGGATGTTCCATAAATGATGGCGATTACTAGAGGCTGGAATCTAAGTTCTAAGTTCACTTTCTTGATAAAGGTCTTTGGGGTAAACTACTAATCAGATTATATTATCATTTATTTAGTACATTCTACAAAATTTACTACCCATTGCTGTCCCCCGGATATTGCCCGTTAAACCAGAAATATTTTTTTCATAATATGAATTCAATGGCCTCAATAATGAAGTCTATTTGTGTTTGACATGCGTACATCCAGCTTCATTTTCTATAATCGTATAGGGGAATGTTATGTCATATGTAAGTAGCGTATAATATTTTTATCAGGTCCGTTTCTTGAGAATCCTCAGTATATCAGAGTTGTTCTTTAGATAACTTATTTTGCTTAACAACCAAGGGTTGGAGAAAGTGGTCAATGCATTCCGACAAATTTGATGTAAGGGAATCAATCCTAGAGACAATTCTACAGACAATAGGTCGCCCTGGGTGGTTGTGTAAGGCTTTGTGCATCTTAGGAAGGCAATATATCACTGGTGTGATATATTGTGGTGTTTTAGGATGTTTACGGTAAAGGAAATTGAGTTCCTCTTTGTTAATGATACCGTCCTGTAAAGCTTTTCTGAGGAGTTTTCCTAGGTCTGTATTGTGTAGGGTCACTAGGTAATGGTTCGTTAGTGAATGTATACTCAAGCTATTTTAGTATTTCTGGCTCGTAATCAGATTTCTTGAGAATCGGAATTCTCCCTCCTTGATTATAATGGATTGTTGTCCTTTAATTCTTTGAGCAGAATCTAACAAAAAATAAGCGATCAAAGTTTTTTTCAACCAGGGGGAGTTTGTTCAGGTCATCTTCTTCTAGCTTTTCTAAAAATTTCCACAAAAGCTACTTTCATGTAGCTTGGGTAGAAGAGTGGATTTGTTTTTAAGCCCTGCATATATAAAAGTGTAGTATCCAATGCATTAATTGCATTTTTGTTTCTGTTTTCTTGAGTAAAGTTTTTCTTTAAGGTATCCTTTTCGGATTAATGTGTGTATGTTGATCTATTGATTTTTTTTTACTAGGGGTGAATTTAAGGCCCTTGCTAAGTACTTGTATTTGAAGGTTGCTAAGGGTAGTGTCACTAAGGTTAAAAATACCCTTTGTGTTTTTCTCATTATTTTGGGTTTTGCTCTTAGTTCTAATGTCTCCTCGCTTTTCTCTAGTTTGTCTGATCTTGCAACTCTCTTTAGGTTCAGAGAGCTGTTTCTGTACTCTGCTTCTGGAATGGGATGGTTGTGTTTTGCATAGTCCTTTTCCTAAAACAACTTTCCAAATTTTTACTATTGTTTTATTCAATAGTGAAGTAATGGACAGAGAGGTCCTGAGAGTTGAGGATGATCTCAAACAGGGAGGATCTAGTGAGCTCTAGATATTGTTTGCATTGGTTTTAGTGTGTTTTTGATTTCTTTGATTGCTTGTATTCCTTATTGGGCTGCCTATATACAGGGGATTGAAAGGATCATACACCCTTTTCCTTTAGTCATGTTTCAGGATCTGTTTAATAAGGAGTGATTGATTGAAGTGGAATGGACTGTGATTTCTGAAATGTCGGAAATTGCCAGATGTGAAAGTTCCCCCACTTCTATGGTGTCTTCTTATCTCTATTTGTAATAGTGTGGAATTGTCTGAATGTTTAATGTTTCGGAGACCTTTGTTAAATATTCAAGGGCTGTAAGACAGTTTGTCTGCTGTGAGAGGCTTGATTTAGCATAAATCCCCATCAGAACTTACTGGGCCTGAGTCATTAAGGAGAGCAAAGCATAAAAAAAGAGTAACTTTGCACCTGGACAAAACCATATTGCATTGGAGGGGAGGTAAATTTAAAATTTGGGGAAAGATTTATAGTTGGGTTCGGGCATGTCATAGATCAACTTTAAATTTCAGTGTAAAAATAAAGCTATCATGTATTTGTGTGCTCTCTCGGCCTCTCTGGTTCTGTCCATGCCTGGTTCGCCTCATACCTCGCTAATCGCTCCTTCTCTGTATCCACGTCTGGTTCTTCCTCCTCCCCCTACCCTCTCCCCGTAGGAATCCCACAGGGCTCTGTTCTTGGCCCTCTACTGTTTTCGCTCTACACTTCCTCCCTTGGTGCTCTCATCTCCTCCTTTGGTCTTCAGTATCACCTTTATGCTGACGACATTCAACTCAATATCTCCTCTCCTGATCTTTCCTCCACCCTCCTCACTCGGGTATCCAACTGCCTCTCCGCCATCTCCTCCTGGATGTCCGAGCGCTTTCTCTTAATCAATATCTCTAAAACTGAACTCATTGTCTGTCCTCCGCCCAGACTCCCATCCCAAGATGACCTCTCTATTGTCGTCAACAACACCACCATGTCCTCTGTCGCAACTTTGCTGCCTGGGTGTCACCCTCGACTCCTCTTTTGCCCCCACATTCATTCCCGTGCCCAAGCCTGTCGCTTCCAACTACGCAACATCGCCTGCATCTGTCCTTTTCTGTCTCAGGATGCCACCAAAACTATCATCCACGCACTCATCATCTCCCGCCTTGATTATTGTAACCTCCTCCTCACTGGCCTCCCCCACTCTCGTCTCTCCCCCTTCTGCTCTATACTCAATGCGGCCGCAAGACTCATCTTCCTCTCACGACGCTCCTCCTCTGCCTCCCTTCTCTGCCTTGCCTTACACAGGCTCCCCTTCCCCTACAGAATCCTTTTCAAACTCCTTACCACCACTTACAAGGCTCTCTCCAACTCTACTCCCCCTTATATCTCTAACCTCCTCTCCATTCACACTCCTGCCCGCTCCCTGCGCTCGGCCAACGACCACCGCCTTTCCTCCACCCTTATCACCTCTCCCCACTCCAGAATCCAAGACTTTTCCCATGCAGCCCCCCCTTCTCTGGAACGACCTCCCTCATTCCATCCGTCTCTCTCCTACTCTGTGCTCCTTCAAACGTGCACTCAAAACTCACCTCTTCCTCAAAGCCTACCAACCATCTACTTAACCCCATCTCCTCCCTTTGCTCGTCCTCCGTTCTCTCCTCTTGCCTCAACTGGCTCCTCTTGTGCCTGGTCTGTTTACCCTCCCTTAGGATGTAAGTTCGTATGAGCAGGGCCCCCTCCCCTCCTGTCTCCATACCTGTTCTTCCGCTCCGTCTTAACTGCAAATGACTGGCCGGAGTTTCTGAAGTTTTTGTACTTTTTGTTCATTGTTCTGTATGGTTTCACCCTGTATAGTCTACTGTTAGTACTGTGTGCAGCGCTGCGGATACCTTGTGGCACCTAACAAATAAATGATAATAATAATAATAGATGAAAAAACAACCAGTATTTAACTTATGTGCAAAATAATAAACTAATTTGCACCCCTTGGTTTGTAACATAGTTTGTCCCGGAGAACATTTACTCCTTTTTGTGACTTACTTTTCTTAATGACTCAGGCCCAGAATGTTTAAGTTTGTCAGTGAGCTGTTTAAGCAGTCATCTTGGCAAGAGAGTGTGCCAGCAGAAGTCGTGTAAGATTACGACCGTATGTCCATTACAATCTATCCCTTTGTCTCTGTAACTTTCTCAAGACCTCTCCATGCACTGTATGATAATGCAGTGTGCATATAATATCTTGAGGGATGTTGTTTTATAGGGTTTGTTGATGAATGGCCCTATGGGAGAATTGGAGAATGTTGGGTTGTGGTGAGGTATCTTGGGTTTTTGCGGTTCCTTCTTCTCTGAGCCTCAGAGAGTGATAAAGTGATCTGTCATGGCATGTTCTATGGAGGGTATTGATTTGTACTTAGGAGGAATATATTAGATCATATCAATATGGATATTGGAAGTGTCTGATGTCATATGTTACAGTGTAACAATATGTGTAGTTGTAGAAGGGCATTTGTAAATCGCATATGGGAGTCTGCACAGCAAAGCCGTGTACAACAAGATTAAAACAAAGTCTCAGAGGCTGTTAAATATGTTAATACAATAATAGTGTACTAGAACTTAAGTAGCCTGAAATATGTCTACCTTTGGCTTTTTTTTTATATATTTACCAGAGTATATAGATATGGTATATCATGTGAAAACCAGGGAGGTTCTTCATCCAGAGCAGCTCACAATTTACCTATGGAACTGCAGTATTCATTTCACAGATTCATATGTTACATACATTTCACAAAATAAAATGTATGCAACAATATTGTAGAGATAGCGTTAATGAGACATATGAATGGGGTTAATATAGGCCCCGGTATAATGAATAGGCCCAGAGTTCTCTAATGGGCTTCAGTTTCAAGAGAAAATGTATGGTGTTGAGACTCTCCTTTTCATTTTTTTGTGGTTTTCAGTGACTAACCCCTCTCCTCTGCAGGCTAACAGGCTTCCTGGATGACAGGAACCATGCATATTTTATAGTGCTCCCTCAGATGCTTCTCCCCTGATGCTGCAAAATCTGGAGTGCCAATCTGCTATTTGTGACTATGGATGCCTGCTGGAATCACCTTCTTATTTTGTTGATGGTCTCTTCTGTTTGTGTGTATAGAAGGTTTGGTGAAATATTAAAATGTGGACCCAGGAAAACAGTTTCACTTTCACTTCTGGGCCAGGAGAATAGTGGATGCCATGGTGATGCCTTTAATGTTGGTGGCGTCCTTGTACCACTATACGAAATGTCTGGGCTGGTATAATAAAGCTGTAAACCACCCACAACCCGCCCAGTGGATTAAGGCACCTAGGCCATGTACAGAGGACATGAGCAGTGTTTTATTTCTGCTAGAAAGCAGAGTTATTTTGAAGAGCAGCGTGCAGCAGAGAAAGAGGAATCCACTGAAAATGCAGAAATTTGTATATGAATATCTCCAGATATACTAAGACACTCAATAATGAAACCTGCTCCATCCGCTACTAAACCACTTTCAGTAAGGGAAGATTTAACTGACAGGCAGCAAAGACAAATATTGTGAGGTGTGAAAAATTGGAAGCCTGTGTGTTCAAAAGCAGAAATCCTAGAGCTCACGATAGAATAACAGTAGCAAGGTGATTTTTGTTTTCAAATCACGAGTTTCAACTTTAAACGTAATAAGCATTTGCAGGAACTAAAGCAAATCAGTATTCGTGGCAAGAGTAGTGGGCGTTCAAGGGAATCTATAGGCATATGGAATCCTTTTTGAGTCCTGAAGTACAATATCATCCTGATTTTATATTCTCATTAAACTAGCAACATGCAACATAGCAACATAACTTTACAAGGGGATGTTAAGTTCTCCAGGGATTGGACAGCTGATGTGTGAAATAATTAGTGGAAATCAAAAAGCACTGAGTTGACAGACGTTAGAAGGGAGACTGAGGATTAAACACTAGGAAGAATACGTTGAGAAGACTGAACTGGGAAGAATTATCAGGCTGTGGATTAAAAAGAAAAATAGCAGACATAAGAACAGATTTTGTAAACCTATGGAACAGAGCTTCAATTGAGGCCACACAAATTTAGTTTTTTTTGGACTGTAACTTCTTTGTACTAGAGAAAGATACAATGCATTAACTTTATATTAACTTTATAATAAGGGGCTACAGGTGTCTAATAAAACGGAACTGTTTTTATTCTCTTCCTAGATCAAGGAACCCATAATCCTGGCCAAGAAGTCCAATACAACGTACAACATTGTGGGGACTACATACACACTGAATATCAAGGAACCAGCCCTGGCAACAATTGCAAAGAATGCATCTCTTCCCCCACCACCTCTATCGCCACCGCACCCTGAGCTAAAAGCACTAGATGGCAAAAAGACTTATAACAGTGTTAGTCGCATTGACAAGATTTCCCGAATTGTCTTCCCTGTCATGTTTGCCATCTTTAATTTTGTGTACTGGGCAACATATGTCAACCGAGAATCAGCGATCAAGGGAATGATACCTAAATAATCATTATTTAACCCTCTCTTTGATCTTTACTAGTGTGGGGCATCTTAATTGTTTCTTTACCAAGAATCACCTGCTGTTGGCTGGATGATTTATTGGTTTGAGATGTCTAATTTCTCTCTTTTTGCTCACTGTGATACCTACCCCTAAGGGGCTAGTTTGCTTATTTACTTTGGAGGGCATTTTACTGTAACCCTCAATGTCTGACGTTATAATTAACATATCTTTTTTCAGCCCATTGTTTAATTGCAAAGAAACTTGTGATACACATCTACAAAGGTAACCATGTCCCTTTCTAAAATTGCACTTTCTGCGGTATGTACCAGTTCTGATTTTGCATGCTTAACAGTCTTTCATGATGATGGTGGTCTGTACCTTGCTCTTTTAAATAAGGCTTCCAAGCTAGGTGCCTTGTTAATATTAATATTACAAAATCCCACAAGCTTCAAGTTCAACCACATTATACTGTATAAATATTTTTTATGTTTTTAAAACCTGCCGAGTAATGCAAAGTAGGCTAGACTTGAAAATCATTAATCTGCCTAAAATGATCCTCAACCCTCATCGAGTTTAATCCCTGTTCTAAAACAAGCATGCAATCACATTTCAACTGTTAAAATTGCTGTGCATGGGGTATGCACTTGTACTTGTGCATGTGTCAACAGTTTGGTCTCTTGGAAAAGCTAATTCTGAGTAAGTGACCAAATAATCATCTTGATCTCATGCCTCCAGTTGTAGTGTCTTGCAACAAGTTTGGAGACATCTTAATGAATATATAATACTATGTTTCATAGTTATTGTCTCACCCACAGTAATCAAAGAGCTATATCATTAGGTTGAGAAAAACTTGTATCGGATTAGTTGCATGAATGCCAGTCATGCAAAGTAGTGTTAAATGTGGCAGCTTATCATGGACTGTTCTCTTCTAGTAACCACTTAAATCACAGAGGTGACTGAGGGTCGAAACCCTGCAGCTTTTTACCGAGCTCAAATATGTACTCTACAATACATAACCCACCCGCTTGTCACTATATTTCCTTGGTACCTAGAGATCTTTTTAGAGCTTTGTAATATAATGTACTTTCCTTGGTACACGTTTGTTACAGCTATAATACAGAATTCAGCTAACATTGTCAATTTGTTCATCCTATTGAATAGAAACATGAAAAAACATTGTGTTTGACGTGGATAAAGAATGATTGATTTAATGTCTGAGGTATTATGTATAAATAGCCACAGAGTACCAGAAACCACTAGAGAATGATAATGTCCATGTTTTCTCTTTCACAACTGCACATCCAAAATCCTCACACTGGCTCATATAATCTCTAAAATCAAATTTAAATTACATACCCTTACCTACAAAGTCATCAACAAAGCCACTCCTTCATACATCTCAAACCTATTTTGCCTACAGTATATGTCCCTATTTTGTGAATGTCTTGTTTTCTGCACTATCTGGTGCTGCTGAACATTGTGGCAACTATTAATAATAATTAGAGTTGAGTGATTCAGAGAAATCAAACAGAACCGATTTGTGGGATGCCAAGTCAAACTGAGTCATAACTCGGTTTCTTGCACCAAATTTGATCTGAAAACAATTTAATACATCATTTCCGAGAAAATATTGGATCTCGTAAGTTTTAGATCAATATCTTCTATAAATAGATCTTCATCCTGTTCTCATCTGCCATTTTAGAATTGATAGCATGTAGGGATGTTGTTTACAGCAATTGTGTGCTCATAAAGTGGGTTGTAGAGGGTTGGACAGAGTGAAATAGGAAATTTATATTGAAATAGATGTGATTTTACTGCACAGATTTTAACAGTTTATTTATAGATCAGTCTGCTGAAATTGTGTGTTGATGAACTGAATATGATAGACTGAAGGGTAGACAATCATGGACTACTGGTATATTACTACCAGTAGTAAACTAATTATGAATAGGCAAAATAACATTCTTTCTTGCTTTTAAAATCCAAGTGTTTCAATCTGAAGGCAATTGTGTGAGGGCAGTATCACTGATGCCTGAACTATAGTGGACAAAAACAGGGTGCTGTGTAACTCTGAGCAGCACCCCCCCAAAAAAAAATAAAAAATATATATATATATATATATATATATATATATATATATATATATAGTTCCTGCTTTTAAAATCCAAGTGTTTGACTGTGAAGGCAAATGTGTGAGGGACAGTATCACATCTGTAGTAGTAAGCAGCCAAAAGGATGAGAAGGAGGATCATGATGCTTCAGGCGCTGCTGCTGCTGCTGCTGAAGGCGATACACCTACCAAAGGGCTGTGACTGTCATGTAACCTTTTTGACCAATACCACTTGTCCACATATCCGTAGTTAAGTGGATAGCAGGTACAATGACATTTTCTGGGGACTGAATAACTTTGTGTTTAACCTTCTGGTATAGTTGAGATATTGCTGTTCGGGAGAAATGGAATTTGGTAACGTGGACACATGACCTCAACTAATGTACTAAAACCTGATGCATTGATGGCGGAGATTGGAATGATGCCAATGCTAATATAACTCTCATGGCTTTAGTGGTACGCTGTGCAACAGGATACTGGCTGTCATATTTGGTTCCTCTTGCAAATGGATGTTTCACAGTCAATCGTTGTTGAGAAATTTGCTTAGTCTTTTTAGTCGTCTTCTGAAATTTCACTCCCAGCAACAGCAGCTGTAGCGAACATGGATTCTTCTTGGGAATCGGATAGCATTAGAGGAGTCAGTTTGCATTTGCAAATTAGATGCTGGACTATATTCTAATAATGAGGAGGTTGATAATGTAGGTGTTGACGATGAAGATTGCATGAGGTATCTATCTATTGTCCTGGTACCTGATGCTGGACTGCTCTTGAATGAACTCGCTGTAAATGACCAAACAGGGTGGAGGTGCCTAGATGGTCAACATCCCTACCTCAGCTTATTGTGGCATCACAAAGGCTACAGATGCCTTGACAAGTGTTATTTGATTGAGATAAAAATATTTCTACACAAGAGGTGAATTATTTGGTGTTTTGCCCAGGCATGAGAAAGCGCTTATCATCACATATAGCACGCAAGGACACCCTTAGACTCTCCTCAGGATTTTATGAGTGCCCAATTTGTTCTTTAGCCTCAGTGTTCTTTCATGCACTGATGTGGCTTTTGTGGAGGTGACAGACTTACACTCAGAGCAAGAATGTGGTGCACGGGAAGTTACAGAAGATGCATGACCGTGTTGGGCACTTGATTTTGCAGTGGCATTCAAAAATGTGTAAGAGCAGTAGCAGAACCACTACTAGCAAAACGTGGTCATGGTCTGAGCCTTTCCTTGCCACTGCAGGTGGTGTATGGAATGTTAGCTACTTTCCTTTTTTAGACAAATCACCACTTTCATTAGTAACTTTTCCTTTAATACTTACATCTTACACTTAAGATTGACAAACGTTGTTTTGATCTGGAGTGCCCTTTCTTCCCGCATGACCTTTTTTACTAGTAAAGGTTGAAAAAGTACTACTGCTGCCATTACTAGTACAGGGAAGCTCCTTATCTATAGACCGGTCCAACAATTGATAACAGTTGCAAAGCTATTTGAAGTTGTAGCTAATTTTAACTGCCACCACTCCACGTGAATACCCAATGAGATAGGAAAATGAGGGAATGTTAACTATTGCACTAGAATATCATTTAAAATAATGCAATTTGTTAAAAGTGTTTTTTGGTTTGTTTTTATGGTTGTGCTGTCAAACGCAGCGTCCTGTCTTTTGGCTGCTTACTAGTACAGCTGTACTACTCCTTCTTACACAATTGCCTTCTCAGTCAAACACATGGACTAAGAAAACAATAACTATTTTTGGGGGGGTATGCTGCTCAAAGTCAACAAAGACAACGTACTCTCTGTAATGATGGCTTCACTAAGAAGCATACTGGTGTCAATCTCTTGGAAAAATGCAGGGATGTCATAGCAAAATGGCTCATTCCGTGATTCCTAATTGCTGATAAGTGATAAGTGAACATTGTGTGTGCATTACGACTGGGTGAATTTCAACACGTACCATGCTTTGCACACACAATAAACTTGGTTGTTCAAGATTTCTTAAAAAATGAGAAGTCAGTGTAGTAGATGCTGTCTGTAGCCTGTAACATTTTTCTGCAATTTTGCCATTCAGCAACCGCATGTAGAACATTGCAGCCGCTGCAAAATAAAATATATCATCTTCCATGCCATCAACTGAAGGAAGAGGCAGTTACGATGTGGAATTTCACACTTTATATGCTTCAGCAACTTGAGGAACATCTACCAGCCATCAAGACTTACACATCTCACCATGATATAGGTAGAGGGGGGACATGTTACTTTACTCCAGCACACTGGAGAATCCTTTTGGTTTTTTGGACTTTGGACACCTTGGTGTGTCTTCTATCCTAAGTGTATTACTGTTACTGCTTTCCCTATCCAATGTGTCACACATGATGTCTACAGTGAAGAGAACAACAAGTGCTTCCATTGTCTCTCAAACTATTTCACTTCTTCTTTTCTAGATTGATTATTATTGCAGCTGCTATCCCTCTCCATGTGACACATGCTGATAACATTAAGAATAAAATAGGGCCCACCTTGAGATAGCGTCTTTTCTAAAATGACCCTCCTATTAGCCACTGGTTCTGCCTGTGTGTTTTAAGGGTGTCCTTTATTTTATTAAACTGCTATCCTATCTGCTACTGCTGTGTCACTATGTTTCATAGGGTTTGTATCTTTTTTTTAAACTGCCATGTGTTTGTGCCACTGCTTTGTTACTATTTTAGCCAGCCAGCTCCCTGCATCTTTTGGCCAATAGTGGTGAAAATGTTGACATTTGAGGGTAAGGTACATAATTCCGACAGTGTAAATGTCGGCACTAAACCTGGTGGCTATACCCTGGACCCGGCCACCATTGGTCTTTTAATGTTGGCATTGTGATTGGTGACATTGTGAATGTTGCCAATGACACTGACAACATTGTCCATTGACACCTGCAAGTGTCAGCATTTAGCCTACCGACATTTTTATGTCAGCAGGTTAAGTGCCGGCATTTACACTGTCGGAATAATGACTGCCGCCAGACAGTTGTGAGGTGGTCACTAGAAAATAGACTATAAATGACTGTTAATGATATAAATACTAATGTTGAAATAAAAACAGCTCAAAATTACATGATTTTAACTTTTTCACAATTTTTAATGCAATCCAAAACCAAAGCACGATAATGGTTTTAAAACCAAAACCCAGTGATCTACTCACATCTCTAATAATAATATTTTCACCCATAAGAACAGTTATAAATATGTCCCCTAAATATAGATATAAATCTTATAATACTGACCGGTTTTATAGGTTATGTGACTGTGCCCTTTTTTTCTCCCTTCAATGATCAAACCATATTATTTTGAATAAGGGAAGATATCGTAGAACATGAATAATAATTTTTTAACTAATGACAAACTATAACTGGCAATGCATTACATGGCTTCATAGCCAGAGGCAGTAGAACTATGTTAACTGCCTTTGTAAGATGATCCAAAAACAGTCAGTTGTAATTTTTTAGTGAACCATCTGCCGGTAGTATTCACTTCATTATTATCTTTGTAATAGTATGTTGTTCTCTGTTTTTATGTGTTGTTTTTTTGTAGTGTAATTTGCATTTTTTAATTGCCTCAAAATTTAACAAAATGTTTAAGTAGTGTAACTTTCTTGAACAATATAAACAAAAGATATGTAAACATGTTTTGGGTCATCTCGGATTGTAAATATGATTTCACAATAAATAAACATTTGGATTGAACTTCTTTAAGTTACTGTCATGACATTAACCAGTACAAGATAATCTACATATATCTGTATTCAGTACATTGCCCAGTCACAAGCATTCACAGACCTAAAGAAGCTGAGTAAGAAAAAGGTCTTGATAGGAATTTTGGTTGGTAAATCGTTTTTCATATGGCCAAATTACATTCCTACATATCAGGTACTGAGTGCTATGGCAATAAAGGTATCATTATAATCCAATTAACAACAGCCAGGAGTTTCACTGCACAAGAGCCTTCTACTTGACCCTACCCAATAGGGGCTATAATCGCTGTGTCCTTTGGAGCAGTCTCCAATACACAATATGCACTCCTCTGTCACAAGACAGGGACCAAAGTAAATGTCTTCAAGCTTTTGGCCAGTACACAGAGTAGCATTGTCTGAGGAGACTTGAAGATTCGACCCTTGGTACAATGCAGGAGCAGCCCAACAGGAGCTGTTTCCCTTAGAGCTGTCCCACAGTAGACAAATACCCAGATGATCCCTTTGCTCCCTCTTTTAAAGCTGATTGTGTGACTGCAGTGGGGCTGGTTCAAGATTATGCTCTCCTGTGGGATTGGGTACCTGCATCTAGGAAGACAACCACTGAGCCTCCCCAAGTTCTTGGGTTGTAGCAGGCACCCTGAGGTCAGAGGCTCCGGGAAGTCAGGCTGAATTCCATGAAGAACCAAGGTACTCTTTTGTCAGACTATAAAAGATAACCCATGTGTGCTGAAAGTGGTGCCTCCAAGTGTCTGGGTGACCTGATACCCTCACGTGAAAATAGCTCCCCTAGATAATAAGCTGTCGAATATAGAGGTGTCTAATGAACCCACCTGGTGACATTTAACAGCAAGGACACCATATTTTACTGTACTAACACCAGGGGGTAATTGTATCAAGGTCCGATTTTTTCAACATTTTGAAATCGCGGCAAATTGCAGGTGATAACCTGCGATTTTAGTCCCCAAGTTGCCAGATGTATTAAACTGTGATTTTTACTCAGATCTTAAAAATCGCTGGTCATCTCTGGCGATTTGCTGCAATGTCAAACACTCTTGTGTTTAGCTAACTCTCCTGTGTTTCCTAGCTGCGAGATTAGTAAACACATCAGTGTTACACTGTCTGACTATATAGCCATGGCTGTGAAAAGTTTAAAAACATTAAAGTTTTAAAAAATAATGCATGGGGTCCCCCTGCCCGACCACTATTAACCCTAGTGCTGCCAGCCTACTGGTTACTTGAAAATCGGGGAAAAATTTGCGTGGGGTCCCTCTGCTTTTCATGCAACCAGCACTAGGCAAACCAGCCCGGGGTGGGTAGCAGTATAGCAGGGGGACAAGCGGCAGGGGTCCCATGCCATAATGACAACCAACCCCAGACTGTTCAGTGCTGGGCTGGATTTCCTAGGGAGTGGGGTCCGCAGAAAAAATTAGAGACCCCCCCCTAACCAGCCCAGTGCTGAAAGCACTAGGGCTCTTCCTACCCCCGTGGGCTGTGGGTAGTAGGGTAATAATAGCAAAAATTATGTAAACAAATGCCCCTCATTTTGTTTTGTGGAACTACAAGTCCCAGCCATTCCAGGGTGCCATAAACAGTCTGGGCTTGCTGATGCTTGTATAACTACAAGCACCAGCATACCCATGGCAGCCAGTGCATGCTGGCACTTAGAGAACCACAAGTGCCAACATGCCCTGACACCCATGGCTGGCTGAGAAATGTAGTACCACAAAACAAAATGTTTACAAAACCACAACTCCCTCATTAAAACCACATACTTTTAATAAAAATAATTAAACCCCAATAAATACATTAAACACCCTCATTCATACACATACCTTTATTAAAAATAATAAACTCCAAAATACTCACCAATTTGATGTTTTCATCTGTTGTCAGTAGTTTTTAATCCAAAAATGCTTGCAAATGTCACAAATATGTTGTAATTCCAAAGGCCCTGCTTGTAAAAGTCCAAAAGAATTTGTCATTTTAAATGTACCTGCTTCTAAATATCTTCTATTCTTCTTGGCCAAAAAGGCCCCCTTGTTGCTTGAAGTTTTCTTTTCTTCAGCCCAGGAGGGGCCCCATATTTGTAACCAAATCCGGAACATGCTTGGTTAAAAAATTTTTTTTAAAAAGGACACACGACGCAGGGACAGCTTGTACAGTATACAAGCTGTGATATGCAATGCATAGCCGCAATGTCTATTTATAGTATAAGGGGTTTCCCATGACAGCGTGGGAAAAGTGTGCAGAAAGTGGATGCCAAGTGGGTAGCATTTATTAGAATATGCCTGACACACCGAACTCACCACAGTGGTAATACCAGATCAGGAGAAGAGAACATAGGAATTGGAGATAAAAATTGTTGCAGAGAGGTGGAGAGTTGCACCTCTGGAGAGCTGTATCAGATGAAATGTTTTTCTGGCTCTCTTTTAGAATGCTGCACACTGTTTAATAATATTTAAAATATTATTTAATTATATGGTATTTTAAAATGTTTTTTCATACATTTAAGAAATGTATAAAAATGCAGTTTAAACACGCTAATTGGTACTCAGTAACATGTGGTAGCAGTAACTCATAACAGCTCTGTTGTTGATGCACAATATATATATATATATATATATGTATATATATATATATACATACATATAGCGCAGTATATATATATATATATATATATATATATATATATATATATATATATATATATATATATATGTATATATATATACTGCGCTATATGTGTGTATGTATATATATATATATATATATATATATATATATATATATAGGCACTAGCTATACAACTATATATAACACTAACCGGCGCAAATGTCCATGTCAAACGCCGGTCCCATAGCTAGGTGCCGACGCTGTGACTTTCCCTTTGAGAACCATGATTGTGCTTGCTTCTGCTTCAGAGACATTACTTTCACACAGGTGTTCCTTGCTACTTTGATCTGGACCTCCTCCCGAATCTCAATGGTCCTGGATCACTATTTTAACCTCCCATGATTATGGACTCATTGCCTGTTCTTAGTGTTACTCACGCTGCATTGGGATCTGGCTGTATACCTTGACCTTCCGTTTGTCCGTTACCTGCTCGCTGGGCTATACTTGCTGACGAATTTACCTGTCTTCTTTGATTCCTGGTCGGCTCAGCTGAAACTCCTCTCCGCTGTTCATCTGCAAGCTGAAACTACTCCACTGTTCATCTGCACGCTGGCTGCTATCGTGAGTTGTTTGCTACACCTGTGCCTAATCTGTTGGCTCAAGTTTACCTCTATCTGGCTGGCTATATCGCTACATCTCGCTGATAGAGCTACTATCAAGTTACCTGTCACCTGTAGTTCCACGTCTGGCACGGTTTGTCCTCACTCTGCTGTTAACCCGTTTGCTGGACTGTTATTGTGAACTGCTTGCTGTGTCTGTGGCTATTACTTCAGCTCAAGTTGCGTGCCTCTGTTCAGCTGCCTCATACTACAGCAGGGGTGGGCAAACCTGTCCTCAAGGGCCATATCCAGTTCATGTTTTTAGGATTTCTTTAATCATGTACAGCTGAGTTAATCTATTTGGCTGGGTCAGTAATTATCCCACCTGTTTCTACAGACAGAAATCCTAAAAACATGAACTGGATATGGCCCTTGAGGACAGGTTTGCCCACCCCTGTACTACAGTGAACTTACCTTTGCATCTAAGACTGGAATACCTGTTACCTGTAGTTCCACGCACGGTTCAGATATTCCTGACTTCGCTGCTACTTCTAGGCAACATTCTGCTGCATGTGTCTGTGTTCATCCAAGTCCTTAGATCAGGGGTGGGCAAACCAGTCCTCAAGGGCCATAAACAGTTCATGTTTTTAGGATTTCTGTCTGTAGAAACAGCTGGGATAATTACTGACCCAGCCAAATAGATTAACTCAGCTGTGCATGATTAAAGAAATCCTAAAAACATGAACTGTTTATGGCCCTTGAGGACTGGTTTGCCCACCCCTGATCTAAGGACTCTTCCTGTCGTCGGCGGATAGACAGGAAGAAGGACGTGTCTCAGAGCTGCGGGATCAAGACCAGAAGCAAAGAAAACAGCGGAGACCAGCAGTGGCGGAAGAGAGCCCTTGCCAGGGCTAAGAGCGCCTCTGCTGCCTGAAGACCGGCGTGATCAAGACCAGAAGCCGGTGGCAGAGCGTGGAGGCAGCGGCAGAAGGGAAAGGAGTCCAGGAGAAGTTCCCCAAAGACCTCAGAAGCAGGTAAGGCCCTTGCCGGGCACTATCTCTCACGGGCCCACGCCCGCAGCACACCCCCTAAAGTCGGGCACTAGGCCCATGGCCACGGTCAGGCACATGGCCCGTAGAGCATTAAATTAGGGGCACAAGGCCCAGGGTGTTGGGCATTAGGCCCTATTAGGCAGTGGGCTTATAGCCCTAAGGAGAGCAAAATGGGCACGAGGCCCTGTTAGTTAGGTAGTGGGCATAAGCCCAAAGTATATTAAAGGCATAAGGCCCTTATAGTTAGTGGCCCAGAGGCCATAGTCAGGAAGACCTAGTTAGAGGGGCTTGTGTCCCCTGGTAGACAGGGCACAAGGCCCTAGTTAGAGGCCTAAGCAGGAGGGCATAAGGCCCTGGTGGTGTAGTCAGAGGCGTGAGAGAGCCCTGACCGGTTTAGGGCGCGGTCCTGTGTAAGAGGTGAGTACACTGAGAGTAGGAGGTGCTGTAGAGCAGACGCTCCTGTTGGTGCTGTAGCAACCGGCTGGTTGGCTAGCAGCTGTGTACTCTGGTGTAGCAGTTTGCCAAATACTGTATATTGTTCTATTCCGTCTGTGCTGCGAATATTGTGAGTATATTGTATTCTTGGTGTGCTACCCATTTGTTCCATGTGCAAGATGTCAGGCCCCCAATAAAGGTAGGCTCTTGTTTCCTGTGTTGTCCTGTATTAACCTGTACTGTGGGGACAAGTGTAGTTACCAACTTACACATAGTCAGAGAAGAACACATAGTTTTCCCGTCCCGTAGGTCCCTGGGGTCACACTGGTTTCCAAAGGGGGTAACTGAGTGAGTCAGTGGCAGTGCAGCACAGCTTGATTCTGTTCCAGGGGTGGCCAGTGGTTCTGGTTGAGGGTCCCCAAGCCCGAGTTCCGTGCAGGTTTCCTGGTGGTTCCGGGTGCAAGGGCACGTGTTCGATATCCGGGTGAAGGCAGTCGGGCAGTTCAGTTTCGATCGCCTGTTCCGTGCGGCAGTCGACTCCCGGGTTAGTGTGCTGTTCCACTGAGCCTTCATCGGGCCCTATGCAGCCGGTCCTTAGGATCCGTGGGTGACCCCCATAGCAAGAAGGCAGCCTTCTTGGTACGGCCTGGGTGAGGGGGTTAGGAACCGCCCTCTGGTTTAGTCCGTGAACACCGGCTGGTGTTCCCCGTAGTGGAAAAGTGAGAAGTTCCTGTTAGTACACTACACACAGTTAGCGTTAGATTTGTATAGTTTAGTTGCGTTGCCGACCATTAGAGCGTTGTTAGGGTCGGGTCACTGTTGTAGCAAGTTTAGCATTTTGTGGGAGTACATCTTAGTCTCACTGATAGTGAAGAGGGAGGCTGTGTGTTCCTTGTCTTTCGCAGGTGTCGGGAAGATGCAGGATCAGAAGCGGGAGTGTCCCAGAGAGTATCACGCTCGATTCCCCTTTTAGTTAGGCCCTCACCGAGTGGTGTGCGAGGTACTTGAGGCGGGACTGTTCCTGGTCTCAAGTGCCTGTAGTCTCCCATGCCTTGGCGAGAGCAAAGTGAGGAGGCGGAAAGTGAGCTTGGACTGAGAGTGTCCTTGTTCATTGCCGTGTTCTCGGACAGCCCTTTCCTGGTGGGCCCGGGTTAACTCTCTGTTTCTCTTCTTAGGTCATATCAGTGGGCATACGGAGAACTTCCCGATCTGGGACAGACGTAGGGTCCAGCCATCCACGCGAATTGTGGTAAGTCCCTACGTACTAGGAGTTAGTCGCCCTGTGAGGCACATCTCCTCGCGTGTCCTTACATTTTTGGCGTAGTCGGCAGGATTCGCGTTTGCAATGACTGATCCACGCCATACCACGCCTCGTGCTCCGCACAGTCAGCCTAATGTGATGGCTGTGGGTGCCGCGTTGACCCACCTACCAAAGTTCAATGGTAACAATCTTGCTTTAGTTGACTGGCAGGAACGGCTACATGGCACTGCCCGGTTATATCAGATTACCGGCGCCATGAAGGTGGACCTGGCTCTGAACGCCTTGGAGGGAGACGCCAGGAGGACAGTTCTTCTACGACCCGAACCCAATAGGGACACCTTGGACGCGATCTTCAAGATCTTGGGAGAATTGTACGGTGACACCTCTGTGGCAGTGTTGAGAAAAAGGTTCTTCGGGCGTGTGCAGAGGGAGGACGAAAGTTTGACACAGTTCGGCAACGCCCTCCTAGAACTGGTGAGAAAGCTCGGAAAGAAAGTTCCACGGGTGTCGGGCGCCTTGGGAGATGCAGATGTTTTGCTGCGAGATCAATTTGCGATTGGGCTCTAGAACTTGCCACTCAGACACATTCTCCTGGACAAGGTGCGGGATGGACCTGGCCTGACGTTTCAGGAGATACAAGTGGAGGCTGTGTTCCTGGATAGGGATAATCATTACGGGCCTTATGCGGTAGCACCACAGCAAGTTCTTGCCGCCAGTAATCTGTCCAGAGCAGAGGCCCACCCGCTGGAGAGCTGTGTGAAAGACCTAAAGGAAGTTCTGTTGGCCATGAAAGAGGAGGTTGCACAATTGCGGCAGGAAGTCCGCCGGCCGTGAGATCGCCGAGGTGAAGGGGAACCTACAGAAGACCGATGGAGCGCCCCCAGGTCACAACGAGGCTCAAGACCGAATGTTCGCTGCTGGAGATGCCAACGCATGGGACATTATGCACGTAATTGTCCCGAGCCTCCGGTCCAGGAACCGTTAAACTAGAGTCCCTCGCGGTGATGGGGCCATTCGTGGGGGAAATGGAGGCAAACCCTAGCTGCACCAATTCGGCTGATTTGGTGGGTGAGTGCCCTACGATAGTGGCCACGTTGGGAGGGAAACGACAGCAGTGTCTGCTGGACAAAGGGTCTCAGGTGACCACCATGTCGGAGCAGTGCTTCCTGGATAAATATGCCCACTTGCAGAAGAGCCGGGCCCAAACGTGGATTAAGCTAACAGCCGCCAATAATCGGCCCATCCCTGTTGTGGGGGTAGTTTGGATGAACATCGAAGTCTGTGGGAAGTAAGGGCATTTTGGTGGTAGGTGGAAAGGAGCTCCGTCACTGCCTGGTGATCTTGGGAATGAACGCCCTACAGAATTTGGATCAGGCCTTATTCCATGCTAAGGGCCCTTGATATTGGAGAGAGTTGGATATACCCAGGCCTGTGCAGCAAGTTTTTCAGAGGATGGTGCGCCAGTGTGATGTAGAACCGGCTGAATCGAGGGTACCGAAAGACGGTGGAAGTACCCCCTGGTCAGGAGGTGCTGCAATACATGGAGGTGAGAACAAACAGGCGGTTGGAGGGGAGAGTGGTGTTGGTAGAATCAGCCGATTCAGGACGAACGGCGGAAAGACCCCTCGTGGCTTGTGCATTGGCCAGGGTATTTAAAGGAAGGGTACCCGTGCGACTGTGCAATGTTCAGGACCGTATCCAGAAGATGGGTCCCGGTACGACTGTCGCTCGGGTCATCGCCATTGAAGCAGGTCAAATCGGTGGTGATAGACAAATACTCCTCAAACCTGCATCGGAACAAGGGGGCCTGGCGGTTCAGGTGGATTCTGACGATAGCCTGTCCCGTGTGTGGAGTGGCAGTGCCATTTTGGAACAAATGTATGCCTCCTTGGAAGGGATCGAGCCCCGAGATGTTACCCGGCTACAACAAATACTATGGGCCAGACAGAATGTTTTCTCCAGAAGTGAGGAGGATTTTGATTACATGGAATAACTGGAGCATGATATCCATACCGGGGACAGTCTGCCCATTCGAGAAAGATACCGGCCGATCCCGCCCAAGTTGTATCAGGAGGTCAAGCTGATGTTAAAACAGATGCTGGATAACCACGTGATCACGGAAAGTAAGAGCCCGTGGGCAGCTCCTATCATCTTGGTACGGAAAAAAGATGGTACCATTCGGTTCTGCGTGGACTATCGGCGGCTGAATAGTTGTACTGTTCGTGATGCATATCCGTTGCCACGGATCGAGGAGTCGCTAGTGGATACTGGCAAGTACCAGTGGCTGCAGAGGATCGCCCAAAGACGGCCTTCATTACTCCAATGGGTCTTTTTGAGTTTTGTAGGATGCCCTTTGGTCTCACTAATGCTCCCACCACCTTCCAACGGTTGATGGAGAGATGTTTGGGAAATATGAATTTTGATGCCCTTCTGATCTACTTGGATGATATTATCATCTTCGCTCCCACGGTCGAAGAACATCTAAATCGACTCAACGTCGTCCTACAGCACTTGGAGAAGTTCAGCCTGAAGTTTAAGCCGCGAAAGTGTCATCTTTTGAAACCTCAGTTGGAATATCTAGGGCATGTCGTGTCCCAGAATGGAGTGAGCCCCACCACGGACAAGGTGTCTGCGGTATTGGACTTGAAGATCCCTCGGATGGTGATGAAATTGAGGGCATTTCTGGGACTAGTGGGTTACTATCGGAGGTTCATCAAGGATTTCGCAAAAGTGGCTGGCCCGCTGCATGACTTGTTGAGGGGAGTTGCCACTACGGCTAAGAATCAAGCTGTAGTCTGGGGAGCTGTTCAGGAGAAGGCGTTCACGCAGCTCAAGGAGGACCTGACGACAGCTGCGGTGTTGGCGTACGCTGACTTAAAAAAGCCCTTCATCCTGTACACCGATGGAAGTCTCAAGAGCCTGGGAGCCGTGCTAGCACAAGTCCAAGACGGCAGAGAGCGGGTCATTGCCTACGGAAGCCAGAGTCTGTGGGATTCAGAGAGGAATCCCGAGAATTATAGGTCCTTTAAGCTGGAGTTGCTAGCGGTGGTTTGGGCAGTAACCGAGAAGTTTGCGGCGTACTTGACTGCCGCTGAGTTCGAAATAGTTACTGACAACAATCTGTTGGCTTATCTGGCCATGGCGAAGTTAGGAGCGCTGGAACAGCGGTGGATGGCTCGGTTGGCCAAGTTTTGATATAAGATCCGATATCGACCTGAAAGGCTAACGGGAATGGTGTAAAAGGGCTGTGAGGCACATCTCCTCGCGTGTCCTTACACTAGTCTGGGCAAAGTTCCCTATAGTAGAGGCAAGGGATCTACTAAAATCTTTCAGAGCCGTGACAGTAAGAACAGGCACTAATGTCTGATCCCCCGGTGGAGCCTTCTGCAAAGGATATGCTACAGCATCTAGTTGCTCGAGTAGAACAGCAGGATAATACACAGCGCCAGTTGTTACATTATCTTCAGACACTCGCTGGTCGTCTGAACTCACTTCAAACAAATCAACCAGCGCTACCAGTCTCTCCTCCTGAGCAACTTTCGGGACATCAGACCTCCCTTGTGATTTCCTCTACGCTCAGGTTACCTACTCCGGCCAAGTTTGATGGGGACCCAAAATTGTGTCGTGGCTTTCTCAGTGTTCAATTCAGTTTGAGCTTCAACCGCAAAATTTTCCCACTGATAGATCCAAAGTGGCATATGTGGTCTCCTTACTAAATGGCCAAGCCTTAGCCTGGGCTTCTCTCTAATTATGCATCCTTTCTGTTGATGTTCCGTCGGATTTTGTGCTGTTGGGAACTTTATTTCGCAAAGTTTAGTGACCCAATGGTCTATTCCATCTGTTCCTTTAGAAACTCCTGTCGTCATCACAGCCATTGACGGATCTCAGCTTTCCAAAGGTGTAATTCGTACCCGGACAAAGCCTCTTCTTATCAATATAGCAGCATTACATTCTGAAAGTATCTCTTTCCTAATATTGCCTTTTACCACATCTCCAGTCATCCTGGGCCTCCCATGGCTTCAACTCCACTCACCACAACTAGACTGGAGTACGTCTGAGATTCTATCCTGGGGTTTTCAGTGCCATTCAGAAGGTTTACCCACAGTGAGACCACTCCAATCTTCCAAGGTCATTACACCGTCAGATTCTTCTATGTTACCTTCTCAATATTAATCATTTGCTGATGTCTTTGATAAAGTTCGTGCAGAGACCCTTCCACCTCATCGTCCATGGGATTGCCCCATAGAATTAATAGCTGACAAAATTCCACCTAGAGGTCAAGTTTATCCTCTCTCTCAACCAGAGACTGAAGCCATGTCTGTTTATGTCAAGGAGAACCTCCAAAGAGGCTTTATTAGACCTTCTGTCTCCCCGGCTGGGGCTGGCTTCTTTTTTATAAAGAAAAAAGATGGCTCTCTTCGCCCCTGCATTGACTATCGTGGGCTTAATCTGGTGACCATCAAAAATCACTATCCTATCCCTCTGATTACCGAATTATTCAACCGAATTAAAGGAGCTAAGATCTTCACAAAACTGGACCTCAGAGGTGCCTATAAATTAATTCGTATTCGGTCCGGAGAGTGGAAAACCGCTTTCAATACCCGCGATGGCCATTACGAATATTTGGTGATGCCATTTGGACTTTGTAATGCTCCAGCCGTTTTTCAAAGTTTTATTAATGAGATATTCCGGGATCTCCTCTACTCCTACGTTGTTGTGTATCTAGACGATATTCTCATTTTCTCTAAGACCCTGGATACTCATAGGAAGCATGTGGCTGAAGTACTAACTAGACTCCGCAGGAATCATCTTTACTGCAAATTGGAGAAATGTTCTTTTGAAGCAGCTTCTATGCCTTTCCTAGGTTTCATCATTTCCGGATCGGGTCTGCAGATGGATCCAGAAAAGGTTCAGTCCATTCTAGATTGGCCGCTTCCAGCTACACTCAAAGCCATTCAACGCTTCTTAGGCTTTGTAAATTACTACCGACAGTTTATCTGTCACGGGCACTAGGAGTCTTTGCCCAGGATATCACCAGATGATGGACTTACCAGAGTAATGTAGCTGGTACTATGGTTCTCTGGTAGCAGGGTGACAACGGAACATGAGAAACAGCAGATGGTGAGAGAATGCTCAAGGAAAGTCTATGACTAGCAGCAACTGGTAATGAGTAGATGAATGTACACGAGGAACCAGATGGACAAGGAAACGTGAGGAAAGTCAGTGGTCTGCGTATAGCAAGTTGTACCACTGCTATAGTGAGGAGGAATGTCCAGGAGTAGCGAGGAGGTAGTGAGAGTCAGCGGTCTGCGTATAGCAAGTTGTACCGCTGTCTATAGTGAAGGAATGGGAGCCAGGTGAAAGTAGGTAACGGGGAAGTCAGTGGTCTGCGTATAGCAAGTTGTACCACTGCTTATGTGAGAGGATACTTGAAACTGGTGTCACAGGGAACAGGAGTCAGTGGTCTGCGTCAGCAAGTTGTACCACTGCTATATATATGTGAGGAGGGGCATGGGGAGATGAATGTAAAGCAGAGTATACACGGGGCACACAGAACTTGATCCCACGATGATATCCACAATACAACGATAACTGACAAGCACTGCTTGAAGTATATAAAGTCACAATAGCTATCCAGGCAATAGGAAACAAAGTCAATGGTAACAATAGCTTCAGTGGATAGGAGGCTCCGGAGGAGAACACAACTCAGTCCAGATGGATATGCAATACACAAGCAAAGTCAATGGAAAGTATGCATACCGCGGTTCAGGAGAGCAGGCTGTCAGAGAGACGTGCAGGGATACCTGAACGGCTGAAGGCTGGCAGGAGGAGAGACCACTGGATGGTGGAAGCGGTAATCAGGTTGGTGCAGCGCACGGCAGGTAATCCAGAATCAACGAAGCAATACTCAGGAAGCAGTAGTAAGTGGAACTGGAAACATGAAGAACACGGGAGAGTTGAGGCTGTCTGGTATCCAGTAGTAGTGGTGGAGGCAGCGGAGAGAAGACACGCTGAACACGGGAGAGTAGAGGCGGTCTGGAACCCTGTAGAAGTAACGGAGGCAGCGGAGAGCTGACACGATAAACACAGGAGCGTTGAGACGATCAGGAACTCTGTAGTAGTAACAGAGGCAGCGGAGAGCTGACACGATAAACCCAGGAGAGTTGAGACGATCAGGAACTCTGTAGTAGTAACGGAGGCAGCGGATAGGAATCAGCTGAGTGCAGGCACGATGAACACAGGAGAGTTGAAACGAACAGGAGTCCGGTAGTAATAGCAGATAGGAATCAGCTGAGTGCAGGCACGATGAACACGATGAGAGTTGAAGTGGTCTGGAAACCACAATAGCAGTACACAGGAATCAGCAGGAGCTGAATACACGAGGAACACAGGAACACCTTCAGAGGCTCATGGGGAATGAGACTCCAAGATCAGGCAACCAGGTAATGATCACAGGTGGTTTAAATAGGGAGGGTTGCCTGATCATCCAATCAATTAAAAGCAACAGGTACTGAAGGTTTGATAAGGGCTGCACATGCGCAGACCCTCAGGATGGCGGACGGCAACGGTTCCTGAACACAGGAGAAATGGCACTCACAGTCCGGTGAGTGACAGTACCCCCCCTTTTAAAGGTGGGCACAGAACACCTGGAACCGGGTTTGTCCGGAAACTTGGAATAAAACTTCTTAAGAAGAGCTGGAGCATTGAGATCTTCTGCTTTAATCCATGACCGCTCTTCAGGACCAAAGCCCTTCAAATGAACGAGGAAACGAAGAACCCCTCGCAAAATTTTTGCATCCAATATGTGAGTAATCTCAAAGTCCTCCTCTTGATGAATTTGAACTGGCCGAGGTGCTGAAGGAGGGACCGAGAAACGGTTGATGATAAGAGGTTTGAGCAAAGACACATGGAAGGCATTGGAAATACGAAGGTTCTTAGGTAGTAGAAGTTTGAAACAAACTGGATTTATCACTTGAATGATCCTATACGGACCAATAAAACGAGGAGCGAACTTCATAGATGGGACCTTCAAACGAATATTTTTGGTTGATAACCAAACACGATCTCCGATTTTCAGTGGTGGAATAGCCCGTATCTTTTTATCTGCAAAAGACTTATATCTGGCAGATGTCTTCTTTAAACAGGTTTTGACCTGAGACCAAATATTTTTGAAGGTCTGACAAACAGTCTCTACAGCAGGAACTTGGGTGGGAGGGAGGGCAGGAAATTCCGGAAAAGACGGATGGTGACCGTAAACCACAAAGAATGGAGTTTTAGCAGATGATTCATGATACATGTTGTCATGAGCGAATTCAGCCCATGGAAGCAAATCTACCCAGTTGTCTTGGTTGGCTGAAGAGAACATCCTTATAAAAGTCTCAAGATCTTGGTTGACTCTTTCAGTTTGTCCGTTAGATTGAGGATGGTAGGAGGATGAGAGTGATAATCGGATACCCAAGGTCTTACAGAGGGCCCGCCAGAATCTAGAAACGAATTGTACTCCTCTATCTGAAACAATCTCGGAAGGACATCCACGAATACGGAAGATTTCTTTGATGAAATAATCAGCCAGAAGATGTCAAAGGAACGAAATGTGCCATCTTCGAAAATCTGTCCACCACTACCCAAATAGTATTGCAGTTTTTACTAGGAGGAATATCAGTAACAAAGTCCATACTAATATGGGTCCATGGCTTGGAAGGAATGGGTAGTGGTTGAAGCAAACCCGCTGGAGTTCTGCGGGGGGTCTTAAACTTAGAACACAATTCACACGCAGCCACAAAATCTTTGACATCTTTCCTCATAGAAGGCCACCAGTAGCTTCGAGAAAGAATTTCAAAGGTCTTGCGTTCACCAGAGTGTCCAGAAAAACGAGAAGAGTGAAACCACGAAAGGATTTTCTTCCTAAGAGCAGGAGGCACGAGGGTTCTCCCAAATGGTAGCACCTTAGTGGAAGAAGCAGCCAGAGAAACACATTTGGGGTCTAATATAGAGTGGTTGGGACCATCTTCAACGTCTGAGGACGTCACAAAAGCTCGAGATAGAGCGTCTGCTTTTTTATTTTTTGCAGCTGGTTTGAAGGTTATGATTAGTTCAAAACGAGAAAAGAAAAGAGACCATCTTGCTTGACGAGGATTCAAACATTGAGCAAACTGTAAATATGACAAATTTTAATGATCAGTAAAAATTGTCACAGGATGACGAGCTCCCTCCAACAAATATCTCCATTCCTCTAATGCTACTTTTATAGCCAGCAACTCCTTGTCCCCGATGGTATAATTCTTCTCCGCAGGCAGAAGACCCCGAGATTAAAAGGCACAAGGATGGAATTTTTGTTGCTCCGATCTTTGGGAGAGAATGGCTCCTAAACCAACATTAGAGGCATCTACCTCTAGGAAGAAGGGAAGCGTCACATCAGGCTGTCGAAGAACAGGAGCAGAGGAGAAGGACTCTTTGAGAAACTGGAAGGCTTGAAGAGACTTAGAGGACCATTGCTTAGTATTGGCCCCTTTACGAGTTAGGGCCACAATAGGAGATGCAATCGAGGAAAAATCTTGAATGAAGCGTCTATAGTAATTGGCAAAACCTAAAAAACGCTGAATTGCACGAAGAGTAGTTGGCTGAGGCCAATGTAACACAGCATTCACCTTTTCTGGATCCATCTGAAGACCAACTCCGGAGACAATATATCCCAGAAATGGAATCTGGGGCAACTCGAATGAACATTTTTCTAACTTGCAGAATAATGAATTTTTCCGGAGTCTGGAAAGGACCTCTGCCACATGTTGATGATGAGAAAGCAGGTCCTGCGAAAAGATCAATATGTTGTCCAGATAGACGACGACACAAACATATAACAAGTCCCGGAAGATCTCATTAATGAAACCCTGGAAAACAGCGGGGGCGTTACATAACCCGAAGGGCATTACTAAATATTCATAATGCCCGTCTCTGGTGTTGAAAGCTGTCTTCCATTCGTCACCGGACCTGATTCGAATTAAATTGTAGGCACCACGGAGATCCAACTTGGTAAAGATCCGGGCTCCCTTGATACGATCAAATAACTCAGTAATTAATGGAATGGGATACCGATTTTTGATAGTTATGGCGTTAAGTCCACGGAAATCTATGCAGGGACGTAATGACCCATCCTTCCTTTTTACGAAGAAAAACCCTGCTCCAGCGGGAGAGGTAGAAGGTCGAATAAATCCTCGCTGGAGATTCTCTTTGATGTACTCAGATGTAGCTTGAGTTTCAGGTAACGAAAGTGGATACACACGTCCCCTGGGAGGAGTCTTGCCAGGTTGAAGATCAATCGGACAGTCCCACGAACGATGAGGAGGAAGACGTTCAGACTGAATTTTATCAAATACATCGGCAAATGAAGCATACTGAGGAGGAAGTCCCGGTGAACAAGGTGAAATGGAGGATTGCTGTATTTTGAGAGGAACGACTTGAGAGAGGCAACGATGATGACATTCAGGCCCCCAAGACGTAACTTGAGGAGTGTGCCAGTCAATTTGGGGAGAGTAATGTTGAAGCCATGGAAGGCCTAATACAATCGGACTGGTAGTAACAGGTAGAATTAAAAATGAAATTTCTTCCTGGTGTAATACACCAATTTGAAGGGTTACTGGAGACGTACTCTGGGTGATGAGACCATTAATAATGCGTGATCCATCGATAGCAGTCACAGTAATAGGTATTTTCAAAGTAATCACTGGTAGAGACCATTGATTCACGAGGGATTAGAAATAAAATTTCCTGCAGCTCCAGAGTCAATAAGTGCTTGGGACTTAAACGATTTGGTAGCAAAGGAAACCGTAACATCAAAAGCGCAAACTTTTAATTTCGTAGAACATGGAGAGGACTCCAGGGACCCTAACTTCACCTCTCCAGAACTGGTTAGGGCCTGGCATTTCCCGATTTTTTTAGGGCATGAATTGAGCATATGAGTAGAATCAGCACAATAGATACAAAGTCTATTTTTTACTCTTCGGTCCCTCTCCTCTGAAGTTAATTTGGAGCGACCTATCTCCGTGGGTATCACCGGAGATGAAACTGGGCGAACTTGAGGACTTGAGCGAACAGGTGCTTTAAATGAAGTTGTTTTTTCAGACTCTCTTTCACGAAATCTCATGTCTACACGGTGGCAAAGAGAAATCAAATCTTCTAGAGAAGTAGGTAATTCTTGAGTAGTCAGTGCATCTTTAATTTTACCAGAAAGCCCCTGCCAGAAGGTGGCAATTAACGCTTCAGTGTTCCACTGAAGTTCAGAAGCTAATATCCGAAATTGAATGACGTACTGGCCTACAGTACGAGAACCCTGACGTAGACGGAGGATGCTGGATGCAGCAGAAATAACACGACCAGGTTCATCAAATACACTTCGAAACGTGGAAATAAATTTGGCACTTTCTTGTAATAATGGATCATTTCTTTCCCACAGAGGGGAAGCCCATGCGAGAGCTTGTCCGGAAAACAAGGAAATGAGGTAGGCCACTCTGGAACGATGAGTAGAGAAATTGTGAGGTTGAAGCTCAAAATGAACTGAGCATTGATTTAGAAAACCCCTGCATGTTTTGGGGTCTCCATCATATTTTGACGGAGTAGGCAGGTGAAGCGTGGAAGCAGTAGACACCTGGGATGGCACTGGGGAAACGGAGGAAGGCACAGGAGCATCAACAGTAGCTAACGCCTGGCAACATTGCAGCAAATGTTGTTGGCGAACATCCTGTTGTTCAATACGAGTAACCAGATACTGCAGCATCTCTTTAGCTGTAGGTTCCGCACCTGGGTCTGTCATGGCCTGATCTTACTGTCACGGGCACTAGGAGTCTTTGCCCAGGATATCACCAGATGATGGACTTACCAGAGCAATGTAGCTGGTACTATGGTTCTCTGGTAGCAGGGTGACAACGGAACAGGAGAAACGGCAGATGGTGAGAGAATGCTCAAGGAAAGTCTATGACTAGCAGCAACTGGTAATGAGTAGATGAATGTA
This sequence comes from Mixophyes fleayi, assembly GCF_038048845.1. NCBI lineage: Eukaryota > Metazoa > Chordata > Amphibia > Anura > Limnodynastidae > Mixophyes > Mixophyes fleayi. The sequence continues at coordinate 83,004,111 of NC_134410.1, forward strand.
CACGAGGAACCAGATGGACAAGGAAACGTGAGGAAAGTCAGTGGTCTGCGTATAGCAAGTTGTACCACTGCTATAGTGAGGAGGAATGTCCAGGAGTAGCGAGGAGGTAGTGAGAGTCAGCGGTCTGCGTATAGCAAGTTGTACCGCTGTCTATAGTGAAGGAATGGGATCCAGGTGAAAGTAGGTAACGGGGAAGTCAGTGGTCTGCGTATAGCAAGTTGTACCACTGCTTATGTGAGAGGATACTTGAAACTGGTGTCACAGGGAACAGGAGTCAGTGGTCTGCGTCAGCAAGTTGTACCACTGCTATATATATGTGAGGAGGGGCACGGGGAGATGAATGTAAAGCAGAGTATACATGGGGCACACAGAACTTGATCCCACGATGATATCCACAATACAACGATAACTGACAAGCACTGCTTGAAGTATATAAAGTCACAATAGCTATCCAGGCAATAGGAAACAAAGTCAATGGTAACAATAGCTTCAGTGGATAGGAGGCTCCGGAGGAGAACACAACTCAGTCCAGATGGATATGCAATACACAAGCAAAGTCAATGGAAAGTATGCATACCGCGGTTCAGGAGAGCAGGCTGTCAGAGAGACGTGCAGGGATACCTGAACGGCTGAAGGCTGGCAGGAGGAGAGACCACTGGATGGTGGAAGCGGTAATCAGGTTGGTGCAGCGCACGGCAGGTAATCCAGAATCAACGAAGCAATACTCAGGAAGCAGTAGTAAGTGGAACTGGAAACATGAAGAACACGGGAGAGTTGAGGCTGTCTGGTATCCAGTAGTAGTGGTGGAGGCAGCGGAGAGAAGACACGCTGAACACGGGAGAGTAGAGGCGGTCTGGAACCCTGTAGAAGTAACGGAGGCAGCGGAGAGCTGACACGATAAACACAGGAGCGTTGAGACGATCAGGAACTCTGTAGTAGTAACGGAGGCAGCGGAGAGCTGACACGATAAACCCAGGAGAGTTGAGACGATCAGGAACTCTGTAGTAGTAACGGAGGCAGCGGATAGGAATCAGCTGAGTGCAGGCACGATGAACACAGGAGAGTTGAAACGAACAGGAGTCCGGTAGTAATAGCAGATAGGAATCAGCTGAGTGCAGGCACGATGAACACAGGAGAGTTGAAGTGGTCTGGAAACCACAATAGCAGTACACAGGAATCAGCAGGAGCTAAATACACGAGGATTTCACCTTTAAACCTGGACATTTGAATAAAAGAGCGGATACCCTGTCTCGAGCCTTTGATACTTTAGCAGATTCAGATCCGTCTACTAATCGTCCCATCTTGGATCCTAAGTGCTTGCTGGCTTCTACTGTGTCTCAATCTCCTCCTCCTGGTAAATCTTTCATTCCTAAAACACTCCGGAAAAAATTATTACGTTGGTACCATGCTTCTAAAATTTCTGGCCATGCAGGATTTCTGAAGACCTACGAGTTAATATCCGGCTCCTATTGGTGGCCATCCATTCGTGTTGATGTTAAGGACTTTGTTGCTTCCTGTGATGTCTGTGCCCAGCACAAATCTTCTCGTCTGGCTCCTATAGGACCCCTGTTACCTCTTTCTATACCATCCAAACCATGGACTCACATCAGCATGGATTTCATAACCGATCTCCCTATCAGTATGGGTCACAATACAGTCTGGGTCGTGGTGGACCACTTTTCAAAGATGGCTCATTTTGTACCACTTGTGGGCCTGCTTTCTTCCTCAATCCTGGTGCAACACTTTATTCAAGAAATTTTTCGATTGCATGGGTGCCCTCAAGAGATTGTTTCTGACAGAGGAGTACAATTTACTTCTAAATTCTGGCGAGCGTTATATAAAGCTCTAGCTTAACATTTCATCCGGATATCATCCACAATCTAATGGGCAGACAGAGAGAGTAAATCAAGACCTTGAGACCTTTATTCGTATGTTCTCTTCTGCTTCACAGGATAACTGGATGGATCTCATGCCATGGGCAGAGTTTGCTCATAATAATTAGTTTCATGAGTCTACTTCTTCTACTCCATTTTTTATTGTACATGGGTTACATACTAGTTTGCCCAAGTTTTCAGCCCTCCCTCCCACCCATGTTCATGCTGCTACAGAACTCATTCGGAACTTTTCTTCTACCTGGGGCCAAGATATATCCTAGCTCAAGAAAACTTCTGCTCGCTATAAGACAGCGGCAGACAAAAAACGCAGGGCCGTACCTGCTCTTAAAGTGGGTGATAGAGTCTGGTTATCTACCCGGAACATTGGTCTTAAAGTTCCTTCAATGAAGTTCGCTCCTCGATTCATCGGTCCGTATAAAAATTTGAAAGTTATCAACCCAGTGTCCTTCAAATTAAAGCTGCCAGCCTCACTTCTTATTTCAAAATCCTACCACATTTCTCTGTTGAAACCAGTAATAATTAATTGTTTCTCATCTACAACATCTTCTTCAACAGTACCAGAATTCTCTCAACAGGAGGACTTTGAGATCACTCAAATTCTGAATTCGAAAGTGGTTCGAGGAGTGATTAAATATTTAGTGGATTGGAAGGGGTTCAGTCCTGAAGAGCAATCCTGGGTAAATGCCTCTGACATCAATGCTCCTGCGCTATTACGGAAGTTTCATATTAATTTCCCACGGAAAGTCATCGATAAGTGTCCGGTGGCCACTTTTAAAAGGGGGGGTACTGTCACACGCCGGTCCCATAGCTTGGTGCCGGCGCTGTGACTTTCCCTTTAAGAACCATGATTGTGCTCTCATTGGTCCTGGAGCACTATTTTAACCTCCCATGATTATGGACTCATTGCCTGTTCTTCGTGTTACTCACGCTGCATTGGGATCTGGCTGTATACCTTGACCTTCCGTTTGTCCGGTACCTGCTCGCTGGGCTATACTTGCTGCCGAAGTTACCTGTCTTCTTTGATTCCTGGTCGGCTCAGCTGAAACTCCTCTCCGCTGTTCATCTGCAAGCTGAAACTACTCTCCACTGTTCATCTGCACGCAGACTACTATCGTGAGTTGTTTGCCACACCTGTGCCTAATCTGTTGGCTCAAGTTTACCTCTATCTGGCTGGCTATATCGCTACATCTCGCTGATAGAGCTACTATCAAGTTACCTGTCACCTGTAGTTCCACGTCTGGCACGGTTTGTCCTCACTCTGTTGTTAACCCGTTTGCTGGACTGTTATTGTGAGATGCTTGCTGTGTCTGTGGCTATTACTTCAGCTCAAGTTGCGTGCCTCTGTTCAGCTGCCTCATACTACAGTGAACTTACCTTTGCATCTAAGACTGGAATACCTGTTACCTGTAGTTCCACGCACAGTTCAGATACTCCTGACTTCGCTGCTACTTCTAGGCAACATTCTGCTGCATGTGTCTACTACTCTGCTAGATAAGAATCACCGCGATACCAGTAACCACCTGCTATGTTGAATCATCATTATTCACGGATCAGCCAAGTTCTATATACTACTCTGTTTGGACTTTAGCTGTACCAGTGATTCACATTCATCTGCTGTGTGTTTCTCTATTGGATCCAAGTGTTCTTATTCATCACTTCTGCATTGAACTGTTGTATTATTCATCTCATGCTGTTGCCATGGGTTACCAACTATGAAGTAGCATATGTGATTTGTCTCTGCAATCTGACCATCTGTCGTGTGTTCATCTCTGCCAATATATATATATATATATATATATATATATATATATATATATTCTCTCATTTCCTGTTGTACCATCAGTCAATACACTACTTTGCAGCACTGCTATCATCTCCTGTGTTATTATTATCAGTGATGCTTATGAGTCATGAACTTTTAAACCTGTGAATATCATTGTGTTCTACCTCCACCATCCTCTACTATACTAGTCTGGTCAAAGTTCCCTATAGTAGAGGCAAGGGATCTACTAATATCTTTCAGAGCCGTGACAGTCCAGCTCTATCAGGGGAGGATAGTAATTAGCTGACTGAGCCAGCAAGCTGGTTATAATACCAAGCCAAGTTCAGGACAAGTGCTGTAACTAAAGTCAAAGTTAAGCCAGGAGTCAATATAGAGACAGAATGCAAATACATGTAGCACTCAGTATCCAGGAAGAATTCAAAATCCAGCAGAGTTCACAAGCACACAGCCACAGCACATCTACCACTATCACTGGCACTGAGAGATCGAGCTTCCTGCAATCATCAGCTATATAGCGCCACTTACTCCACAGCGCTGTACAGAGATCTCACTCACATCAGTCCCTCAGTTTGATCCCTCTTTAAAGCTGTTATACTGTTCTATATGTAGAATTTCACCCCCGACCAGTTGCGATCTTTCAGTATGGATTATTCAGTCATGAGGCACGCAACACAGTCTCGCTTTCCGGGCACTCAGCATGTCTGTATAAACCTCATCAGGTGTTTCTTCACAGCCTGGACCTCTTCTCTGTCCCAGGATTTCCTCTGCACTTCTTTGCAACCTGAAAGGAAGTAGAGTGGTTCATTATGGCTCCGCAAAATACAGAGAAGGCAAAGTTCTTCTGCCTAGCAAAACTGTGTGCTACACCTACTTGTGAAAGCCATGGCTGGGCACTGGTCCCGTGTTGCCAGGTCCATACACCGTCACTTTCTGACGTGGAAGTGTCGACTATGCAGCATGATGGCTAAGTGGTTAGCACTTCTGCCTCACAGCACTGGGGTCATGGGTTCAATTCCCGTCCATGGCCTTATCTGTGAGGAGTTTGTATGTTCTCCTCATGTTTGCGTGGGTTTCCTCCCACACTCAAAAAACATACTGGTAGGTTAATTGGCAGCTATCAAATTGACCCTAGTCTCTCTCTGTTTGTCTGTTTGTGTGTTAGAGAATTTAGACTGTAAGCTCCAATGGGGCAGGGACTGATGTGAATTAGTTCTCTGTACAGCGCTGCAGAGTTAGTGGCGCTATATAAATAAATGATGATGATGATGACTAAAGGCTTGGCCACTTGTCCCTCTGTCACCTCAATTTGCTCATCATCTGACATGTCGCTCTGTAGCTGGACCGGTTCTGAAAAGAAACAGATATGTAAATGACCGAGGTAAAAGTTAAAAGCATACATCAGACACCAGATTTTCCACTTACCGTCCGGATCAATGTGCATTTTCTCCAAATTCTTTTGCCTTTGAATTCGGTCACTCTGCCACTTTTGAGAGCCGTTAACAGTTTGCTGATATTGGCGAGTTGGAGGGTACCTTCTGGGAGGCGGTAATACTGCCAGTGCATCCTGATGTCGTGCCCAAGGAAGTCTGCCAACTGATCCAAATCTGCATTGTTTAGGTTGAGGACCTTCGATAGAATGGCAATGTGCTTTCGAAGCTTCGTGGAAGACAGCGTGTGGGGATTCTTAGCCCCACACTCTCTGGCAAACAGTCGTATGCAATCAAAGCCTCTGAAGTGTGACAAGGCAGCTGGTCTGGTGGACATTTAGACATTTTGGATATCCACTCCACATTTGTCATGCTTTTCTGCGAGAAGTTGCAATGCAGCTTGCATGGCTTGTGTCAGCAGGATGGGGACTTTTCTCCCTCGTTTTCCTCCGATTTCAATGCGAGTGAAGTGCCGGCAGAGCTTCCTCTCAATCTCGGAAAGCGCTAGGAACACATCTTCGCGGAGATCCGAGGTATCTCTTGAGGAGAAGGTAGTCAGCAACATTTTTGAAACCTCCCCTTCCATTCTTTGATTGCCCAAAATCACCTGTGCCAGGGTGACTTTTGCAAGTAGTGCCCAGTGGTTAACCGTAGGCTCGGTGGATAGCCCACTTCGGTAGACTTGCTGCTTCTCATCGAGGTACAAGTACATCTTTTTCATATCTTCCATGAACGGTAAGAGCTGAGGCATGTTCCACTTGGACTCCTTAAGAGTTTTCAAGGCAGCCGATGAGATCAAATCATTCCATCTCGCCTCATATAGCTTCCTGAAATTTTGTGTGTTTTCATTGTCCACTCCACATGCTCGCTATCTTTTGCAGACCGTGCCTGATCTTGAGTTCCAGCAAGGGCATCTTAAATGTACCTGTCTCCTCCTCATAGCCAGTTACCAGCTTCACAGCGTCTCCTACGTGCAGAAAGTTTGATGGGGCGGTAAAGTCTTCCATCCTCTCCAAAGGGGTAGCTCTTCTGGCCTGTAGCAGTAGCCTGCCCAGTTCTCTAAGCTTCTGACAGATGTACTCGTGCCTGCCAACATCTGATCTAACCCAGTTGAACAGATGCTGTCCCATCTGCATGATGCACCAATCATTTTTGACTGCGAGTAAGACTTCATCCTGGGTCATGTCACACAAGAGCTTCCAAAAGCCATCACTGATGTCAGGTGGAACAGGCTGAGCAAAGGCACACAGTGACTGGACTCTGTTCTTGCTAGGTGTGAGCGTCTTGCCCCTTTGGTTTAGCTTACATCTCTTCATGTGTCGCCGCAGGTATTTTCTTGCAAACAATCCTGGCAGTCTACACAGTGCATGAAGCCTTCAGCATTCATCTCTTTTTCTGGAAATTTGCACAGGACCAGAACGCCATGGCCTTGCCCCATTGCGAAGATGTGCCAATTGCATGCACGTTTCTTTCGAGTGCTTGTGGAATTTTAGGGCCCAGGCTACTTCAGTCTCATTGCAGGGAACATGCTCCATGTGTCGGGCAATTTTTAAGAGGGGCTTTTCACAGTACAGGCAGTACTGCTTTTTGTTAGACGCCATGGAGCCATCACTGTTTCTGGATAGCGTTTGGACAGACACTGCGTCGTCTCTCCAACCGTCTGTGTTTCAAACACGGCTAGCAGAAAGTCGAGAATGGTCGTACATAGAACTCATCTCTGGGTACCTGCACTCTACTGCGCTGGTGGGCAACGCGGCATCACCGCTGGTGTCTGAACCACTCTCCTCCGAAGTGTCAGGGGCATACTCGGCTCCACTGCTCTCTGAGCTATATTCTGAGCTACCAGTGGGTTCTGTCATGCTTCAACATCCCCACTTCAGCAGCAGACGGATTCCACTGTATCTTTACCCGCTTGGTGTACAAAGCGCCGCATGATGCAGTCACTTCCTTCTCCTGCTATACA